>NC_088410.1:46045849-46300849 GCF_034236695.1 Oncorhynchus nerka | reverse complement strand
TCTCACCAGGGGTGATGGTCGGATCCGCGTTTATCGTCGAAAGAACGAGCGTTACACCGAGGCCTGTACTCTGGAGTGCGATCAATTTGGAGGTGGAGGGTCCGTCATGGTCTGGGACGGTGTGTCACAGCATCATCGGACTGAGCTTGTTGTCATTGCAGGCAATATCAATGCTGTGCGTTACAGGGAAAACATCCTCCTCCCTCATGTGGTACCCTTCCTGCAGGCTCATCCTGACATGACCCTCCAGCATGACAATGCCACCAGCCATACTGCTCGTTCTGTGCATGATTTTCTGCAAGACAGGAATGTCAGTGTTCTGCCATGGCCAGTAAAGAGCCTGGATCTCAATCCCATTGAGCACGTCTGGGACCTGTTGGATCTGAGAGTGAGGGCTAGGGCAATTCCCCCCAGAAACGTCTGGGAACTTGCTGGTGCCTTGATGGAAGAGTGGGGTAACATCCCACAGCAAGAATTGGGAAATATGGTGCAGTGCATGAGGAGGAGATGCACTGCAGTACTTAATGCAGCTGGTGGCCACACCAGATACTGACTGTTACTTTAGATTTTGACCCCCCCTTTGTTCAGGGACACATTATTCCATTTCTGTTAGTCATATGTCTGTGGAACTTGTTCAGTTTATGTCTCTGTTGTTGAATCTTGTTATGTTCATTCAAATATTAGCACACGTTAAGTTCGACAGCCAGAGGACGTTTCTTTTTTGCTGAGTTTTAGATGGTTTTGTAAAAATCCATATAGGTGTGCGGATTCATACTGGTAAACCGGTATTCACAATATATCATCCAGCCCTAATTGGGACTTAGGCAAAATAGAGATGTTAACACTGATGCTGTGTGTGTGTCAGAACCAGCGTATGTAAGTGTGTGTGTGCACACAAACACAAGCCAGCGTGTTGCTCTACGATGTGATGAGGCTGCCGCGGCGCTCGCATCGAAGGGGCTTGTTGTTGTCAGGGGGGTGTCCGTGAAAAAAAAGAGTCCCTAGTGCTGTCGTCAACACAGCGCGCATTGTCTCCGTTCCGTTCCGCCTGTTCTTGCCCCAGCCACTGAATTAGCTCACACTCTGCTCCGCACTACAACATGTTGTTGTCCATGCAGCAGCAGCTCCAAGCAGCAGCAGCAGCAGCATAAGTGCATTCCAATGGCTCCCATTCATGTACAGTGTTCGGAGCGGTGGCGTCACTCTCTGGGAATTCACTGTTCAATCTCAGGGGGAGAACAACATCCGGAACCAGCCCCTGCTTCAAATACAAATTATAAACACCCGCCTGGACAATATCCGGATTTCACGGGAAAACAACAGAACGACCAAACTTTCCATTTACGGACTCTGAAAACAAACAGTCCATTGGATTGAAGCGTGGCCAAAACATCAGCAGGTGTCTAAAGTTCAGATGGGCGCATAATGTACAGGTTCTCCCAGAACGATCTAGTACTTCTAGTGAACATTATAAACATTCTCATGAGGGCAATGGCCTAGAAGGACTTGACCAAGGAGTCCCAACGTTGTGTAACACTATTGGTATTTAACAAACACTATACGGCGTGTGCCTGCCTTGCGCTCGACAGGCATGGGGGGGGGGGGGGGGGTAGATGGCACTGTGATATGTGTCCAGTGTGTGCGTGTGTTTGTTATTGCTATTGGCACGCTAATACATGTTTTAAGGCTGACATGATTTGCTTCTAAGTGGAAAGGAGCTTTATTTCATTTTAAATTCCCATTTTCCTCCAAGAGTGGCTGAATTATTTCCTGTTAATCAGTGTGTCATTACACACCATCAACAGTTGCCTAACAACAGACTGATAGAAGCACATCTCTCTCTCTTCGGTGCACTTTTTACTCTTTTCAACACACACATCGTCACGGTTCAAGAGATCGTTCATAATTCAAGAGATCATACGGCCACTCATGGAGGAAAATGAGTGTATTTGCCTTGCAACCGGCTGAAAATACATTTCGTCCTGTAGTGCTCTTCAGAGTAAAATGACATTTTTCTTTACTCGATCATGTGTATGTCTGACCTTATACCTCAGTAGGACAACACCACATGGTTCAGTGGCTCAAACCTAGTGTTTCTTAGTCCTGGACCTCGGTGCACCTTCTTTTTTTTCCCCCTAGCACTACACACCTGATTCCAAAGGTTTGATGATGAGTTGATTATTTGAATCAGGTGTGTAGTACTAGGGCAAAAACAAGAAGGTGCACCCTTTGGGTCTCCAGGACCAGGATTAAGAAACAATTCATTAATCTGCAAGGCTATCCTCTATCAGTCAAAAAGAAAACAAGCAATTCTGATGGAAGAGATGAGGAAGGAGGAGTGGGATAAGGTTTCCCCTAGGCAGTGCTCTACGGTCAGTTTTGCATTATACTCCCTAAAAGCTGATGGTAAGATTTGGGAAAATGGAAGCTGATCTCATACACTCACATTCCTTAACCATGCTGGTCTGTCTTAGGTCAGTTTTGCCATATTCCCCCGAATGGCTGACATTAGGATTTACTGAAGCGGAAACTGATCCTGGATCTGTGTACAAGACACTCACACTCCTTCATCATGCCGATGTCCACGCAGCGCTTGAGCCGGCAGGCCTGGCAGTGGCGGCGGTTGTCCTTGGTTATGGTGCAACTGCCGTTGAAGGGACAGGTGAAGCTGGCCTTGCGCTTCATACTGCGTCTGTAGACGAAGAGGGGGAAGAGGGAAAGATAGGGATAGAGCGAGGGAGAGGGAGGAGGAGCGAGAGAGGGAATGTGATGAGAAATAAGGTTCTTATATCGGGTGCTGAATGTGGCGTGACCCTTTTGCCACACTTCACACAGCATGATACTACTTCTGAATGATTTCTTTAAAATCTATATTACAATAACCAGACTAAGTTAACATGACGATAAATAGAAAGATACATTTAGAACATTAATGTGCATCACAGTTTTTTAAAATATTACCCTTAAAACTACTAGTACTACTTTGAATGTTATCATTATCAATTGATAACAAGCCCATATTAGCAGAGTTGTTTCATTTCACATTTCTCTAGTACTGGCTACTTGTATTTAACAATATCATCATAATGTCCTCGATGAGTGGTCTGTTTGGTTGATGCCGGTAATTTCCGGTTTATCTTCCCGGCTCTACTAACCATCAATTCGAAGTGGGACCCAAATGTGTAATCATAGTGTAATAGTTACATAAATATTTATGTCCTTCACCTTTTCATTCTGGATCCTACTCAAAGGAGCACAACCATGAACACATTCCAGTCGAGGCAAAAAGAGAGAGAGGGATGCTTAAAAGCCATGCATAATGACTAACAGAAACGCACATGTAAACATTCGTGACACAAACACACACACACACACACACACACACACACACACACACACACACACACACACACACGAAGTGTTAAATCAAAATATACTTTATATTTGAGATTCTTCAAAGTAGCCACTATTTTCCTTGATAACATCTTATGGCTGCAGGGGCAGTATTGAGTAGCTTGGATGAAAGGTGCCCAGAGGTTCCCAGACTAAACTGCCTACTCCTCAGTCCCAGTTGCTAATATATGCATATTATTATTGGTGTTGGATAGAAAACACTCTGAAGTTTCTAAAACTGTTTGAACGATGTCTGTGAGTATAACAGAACTCATATGGCAGGTAAAAACCTGAGAAGAAATCCAAACAGGAAGTGGGAAATCTGTGGTTTGGTCGATTTTCAGTCCAGTCCCTATTAACTACACAGTGGGATATTGGTTATGTTGCACTTCCTAAGGCTTCCACTAGATGTCAACCATCTTTAGAAACTTGTTTGAGGATTCTACTGTGAAGTGGGACCGAATGAGAGAGGAATGAGTGAGAGGTTTCACATTTCACATGAGAGGTAGCTGCGTTCCTTTGCTTTTCTGAAAACAAAGGAATTCTCCGGGTTGGAATATTATTGAAGTTTTATGTTAAAAACATCCTAAAGATTGATTCCATACATCGTTTGACATGTTTCTATGGACAGTAACGGAACTTTTTGACATTTTGTCTGCAACAAGGGAACGCGCTTCATGACTTTGGATTTGTTTATCAAACGTACTAACAAAAGTAGCTCTTTGGACAAAAATGAAGGACATTATCGAACAAATCAAACATCTAATGTGGAACTGGGATTCCTGGGAGTGCATTCAGATGAAGATCATCAAAGGTAAGTGAATATTTATAATGCTATTTATGACTAATGTTGACTACCCAATATGGCGGATATCTTTTTGGCTGCTTTGTTGTCTGAAAGCTGTACTCAGATTATTGCACGGTTTGCTTTTTCCGTAAAACTTTTTTGAAATCTGACACAGCGGTTGCATTAAGGAGAAGTGTATCTATATTTCCATATCTAACAATTGTATTTTCATCTACATTTATAATGAGTATTTCTGTAAAATGATGTGGCACTCTGCAATATCACCGGATGTTTTTGGAACTAGTGAAAATAATGCGCCAATGTATACTGAGATTTTTTTTATATAAATATGCACTTTATCGAACAAAACTTACATGTATTGTGTAATATGAAGTCCTATGAGTGTCATCTGATGAATATCATCAAAGGTTAGTGATTAATTTTTTCTCTTTGTGCTTTTTGTGACTCCTCTCTTTGGCTGGAAAATGGCTGTGTTTTTCTGTGGCTTGGCTCTGACCTAACATAATCGTTTGTGGTGCTTTCGCTGTAAAGCCCATTTGAAATCGGACACTTTGGTGGGATTAACAACAAGATTACCTTTAAAATGGTATAAAATACATTATGTTTATATTATTATATTAATTATGAGATTTCTGTTGTTTGAATTTAGCGCTCTGCACTTTCACTGGCTGTTGTCATATCAATCCTGTTAACAGGATTGCAGCCCTAAGAAGTAAACACTTTTTTGGGTACTACATGATTCCATATGTGTTATTTTATAGTTTTGATGTCCTCACTATTATTATAGAATGTAGAAAATAGTAAAAAATAAAGAAAATCCCTGGAATTAGTAGGTGTGTCCAAATGTTTGACTGGTACTGTATTCATGATGCGACATCTGCATTTCTCCCTTTCTGTCGCACCTCTCTTTAAACCCCTTAATTTCTTCTCCTTCAACAACACATTCTCTCTTTCTTTAATGCATAATTACTGTAAATAAATATTTGTTTCGTTTTTTGACACACACACACACACACACACACACACACACACACACACACACACACACACACACGTCTGTCTGTAAGAGAGAGAGAGTGTTTAACAACGTGATAAGGCTGAGTCAAATCAAGTCAAATGGTATTTGTCACACGTGCCGTGAAATGCTTACTTACAAGCCCTTAACCAACAATGCAGTTCAAGCAATAGAGTTAAGAAAATATTTACTAAATAAAATTTGAATTAAAAAAAAAAACACAATAAAATAACAATAACGAGGCTATATCAAATCAAAGGTTATTTGATTGTGCCAAATACAACAGGTACCTTACAGTGAAATGCTTACTTAGAAGCCCTAAACCAACAATGCAGTTAAGAAAAAATATAAGTGTTAAGAAAGTATTTACTAAATAAACTAAAGTAAACAATAAATAAATACAAATGAAAATAAAAAAAGAGGAAAATAACAAATAATTAAGGAGCAACAATAAAGTAACAGTAACGAAGCTATACACTGGAGGTACCGGTACCGACGTTTCAGTACCGGTACCGATGTTTCAGGGTACAGGGGAGGGGGGGGGGGGGTCAATGTAAATAGTCCGGGTGGCTATTTGATTAATTGTTCAGCAGTCTTATGGCTTGAGGGTAGAAGCTGTTAAGAAGCCGTTTGGACCTATATTTGGTGCTCCGGTACTGCTTGCTGTGCGTTAGCAGAGAGAACAGGCTATGACTTGGGTGACTGGGGTCTGACAATTTTTGGGGCCTTCCTCTGACACCGTCTAGTATATACAGTGCATTCGAAAAGTATTCAGACCCCTTGATTTTTTCCACATTTTTTTACATTACAGCCTTATTGTAAAACATATTAAATTGCCTTTTTCCCTCATCAATCTACACACAATACCCCATAATGACAAAGAAAACCCAGTTTTTTAGACATTTTTACATGTATTCAGACCCTTTACTAAATACTTTGTTGAATTTTTATTTATTTTAATATTTATTTAACCTTTATTTAACTAGGCAAGTCCGTTAAGAAGTCATTCTTATTTACAATGCCGGCCTATCCCGGCCAAACCCTAACCCGGACAACGCTGGGCCAATTGTGCACCGCCCTATGGGACTCCCAATCATGGCCTGTTGTGATAGTTAGTTGCCTTTTTGGCAAACTCCATTCAGGCTGTCATGTGCATTTTACTGAGGAGTGGCTTCCGTCTGGCCACTCTACCATAAAGCCTGATTGGTTGAATGCTAGTTGTCACCTCCCTGACCAAGGCCCTTCTCTCCCAATTGCTCAGTTTGGCTGGGCAGCCAGCTTTAGGAAGAGTCGGTGGTTCCAAACTTCTTCCATTTAAGAATGATGGCGGCCACTGTGTTCTTGGGGACCTTCAATTCTTCAGACATTTTTTGGTACCCTTCCGCAAATCTGTGCCTCGACAGAATCCTGTCCCGGAGCTCAACAAACAATTCCTTCGACCTCTTGACTTGGTTTTTGCTCTGACGTGCACTGCCAACTGCGGGACCTTATATAGACAGGTGTGGGCCTTTCCAAATCATGTCCATTCAATTGAATGTACCACAGGTGGACTCAAATCAAGTTGTAGAAACAAGGATGATCGATGGAAACAGGATGCACTTGAGCTCAATTTCGAGTCTCATAGCAAAGGGCCTGAATAATTATGTAAATAAGGTATATGTTTTCATTTTGAATACATTTGTAAACAATTGTGTGTAGATTGATGAGGTATTGTGTGTAGATTGATGAGGAAAACATGTAATTTAATACATTTTAGAATAAGGCTGTAACAAAACGTGTAAAAGGGGAAGGTGTCTGAATGCACTGTAGGTCCCGGATGGCGGGAAGCTTGGCCGCAGTGATGTACTGAGCCATACGCACTAAACTTGCGGTCGGATGCCGAGCAGTTGCCATACCAGGCGGTGATACGAACGGTCAGGATGCTCTCGATGGAACAGCTGTAGAACTTTTTGAGGATCCGGGAAACCATGCCAAATCTTTTCAGTCTCCTGAGGGGGTGCCCTATTCACAACTGTCTTGTGTGTTTGGACCATGATAGTGATAGTGATAGTGTTGTGGACACCGAGGAACTTGAAACTCTCGACTCGCTCCACTACAGCCCCGTCGATGTGAATGGGGGCGTGTTCGGCCCTCCTTTTCCTGTAGACTTGCTCACGTTGATGGAGAAGTTTTTGTCCCGTCGAGTCAAGGATTCAGTTGCAGAGGGAGGTGTTTAGTCCCAGGGTCCTTAGCTTAGTGATGAGCTTTGTGGGCATTATGGTGCTGAATGCAAAGCTGTAGTCAATGAACAGCATTCTCACATATGTGTTCCTTTTGTCCAGGTGGGAAAGGGCAGTGTGGAGTGCGATTGAGATGGTGTCATCTGTGGATCTTTTGGGTTGGTATGTGAATTGGAGTGGGTCTAGGGTTTTCGGGATGATGATGTTGATGTGAGCCATGACCAGCCTTTCAAAGCACTTCATGGCTACCGACATGAGTGCTACAGGGCGGTAGTCATTTAGGCAGGTTACCTTCGTTTTTTGGGCACAGGGACTACGGTGGTCTGCTTGAAACATGTTACGTATTACACACTTGGTCAGGATTTATTGTTTAAATGTCAGTGAAAACACTTGCAAGTTGGTCTGTGCATGCTCTCAGTACACGTCCTGGTAATCCGATTGGCCCTGCGGCCTTGTGAATGTTGACCTGTTTAAAGGTCTTGCTCACATCGGCTACGGAGAGCGTGATCACACAGTTGTCCAGAACAGCTGGTGCTCTCATGCATGCTTCAGTGTTGCTTGCCTCGAACCGAACATAAAAGGCATTTAGCTCGTCTGGTAGGCTCGCGTCATTGGGCAGCTCAAGGCCCACAATGGAGGGTCTTGTTGTTGCCAGGAAGTGTGTGCGTGTGCATGTGTTTACGTCTGTCCATACCTGAAGAAGCCCTTGCAGCCCTCGCAGGTCATGGCATTGAAGTGGAATCCGGAGGCCTTGTCCCCGCACACACCGCAGATCCGCGGCACGTTTCTGTCAAACTCATCATTGGCCAGAGTGGTGGTACTCACAGCCGTAGTCTCCATTACTACAGAGAAAGAGAGAGTGAGGAGGAAGAGAGACAGAGAGCAAGAGAGAGAAAGTGGGAGAGAATGAGTGAGGGGGTGAGATGGAGTGGGAGAGAGGGAGATAGAGAAATAGAGAGCGATAGAAGGAGAAAGAGAAAAAAAGGCACATCAACGACCGTTGACCTGCAATGCACACTGTGGGATTGGTTAGTATGTGATCGGTCCTCTGACCCCCTTCGGACCTATGGCTGAATTGTGGGTCATGTATGTATACTGTTGAATTGTATGGCTGCATAGACAAACCATCTTGAAATAAGATACATATCAGACAGACAGAAATATCAGTGTGTTCGTATCATGTGTGTGTGCGTGTGTGTGCGTGTGTGTGTGTCAGAGAAGAAGGAAGCAAATATTTGCATGTGGAAATTGTTTGACGAAACGTGACAACATCTTGCCCAAAATCTTATGGTCATTGCAGAACACTGTCGCCTCTCAAAAACCCAACCCCTCGTCCAAGTCGTTGGAGGCGGAAACAGGTAAAGTACGGGATTGCCAGACAGGGCGAAGCATGGTGGGTGGCTCTACCACCCGGGCCGCTAAGGTTACCATAAAGGCCTGTCTGGAAACCTGGAAACACGCTGGCCAACAGGGCCCTGGTAAAGCTAGGTGGACCAATCATCCACTTAGTGGTAAATACCATTTACAGAAACATTCACAAAGAAACTACAGCAAGATTTGGAAAAGGAAGGTGTCTGAAGTCAGACAAGAACAATGCTGCACAAATCAAAACCGAAAGGAAGTTGCACAGTTGACCCCCCTTCAACCACAGAGAACAATTCAGTGACTTCTGTGCATTCCACAACCTTGCCATTGGAGGGATTGTCTTCCCACCCAAAAGAGTGCACAACGCCACATAGGTATCTTGAGACCACACCAAGGAAAACCAGATACGTAGATCCTAAACTCAGCGAAAAAAGAAAAGTAAATTTTTCAGGACCCTGTCTTTCAAAGACAATTCGTAAAAATCCAAATACCTTCACAGATCTTCATTGTAAAGGTTTTAAACACTGTTTCCCCACTCTTGTTCAATGAACCATAAACAATTAATGAACATGCATGTATGGTACATCTGAACATCACACCTGCGGGACAGGTACAATCCCTCCGTTAGTGTTCAGATTGTCCGCAATAGGCTGAGAGAGGCTGGACTGAGGGCTTGTAGGCCTGTTGTAAGGCAGGTCCTCACCAGGCATCACCAGCAACAACGTCGACTATGGGCACAAACCCACCGTCGCTGGAAAAGACAGGACTGGCAAAAAGTGCTCTTCATTGACGAGTCATGGTTTTGTCTCACCAGGGGTGATGGTCGGATTCGGGTTTATCGTCGAAGGAATGAGCGTTACACTGAGGCCTGTACACTGGCGCGGGATTGATTTGGAGGTAGAGGGACTGTCATGGTCTAGGACGGTGTGTCACAGCATCATCGGACTGAGCTTGTTGTCATTGCAGGCAATCTCAACGCTGTACGTTACAGGGAAGACATCCTCCTCCCTCATGTGGTACTCTTCCTGCAGGCCCATCCTGACACGACCCTCCAGCATGACAATGCCACCAGCCATACTGCTCGTTCTGTGCGTGATTTCCTGCAAGACAGGAATGTCAGTGTTCTGCCATGGCAAGCGAAGAGCCTGGATCTCAAGAGTGAGGGCTAGGGCCATTCCCCCCAGAAATGTCCGGGAACTTTCAGGTGCCTTGGTGGAAGTGTGGGGTAACATCTCACAGCAAGAACTGGCAAATCGGGTGTAGTCCATGAGGAGGAGATGCACTGCAGTACTTAATGCAGCTGGTGGCCACATCACATACTGACTGTTACTTTTGATTTTGTTCAGGGACACATTATTCAATTTCTGTTAGTTACATGTCTGTGGAACTTGTTCCGTTTATGTCTCAGTTGTTGAATCTTGCTATGTTCATACAAATATTTACACGTGTTAAGTTTGCTGAAAATAAACGCAGTTGACAGTGAGAGGACGTTTATTTTTTTGCCAAGTTTATATGCATCAGCAAAATACAGCATCAGACCACCACCTTATAATAGGACTGCTCATGCTGAAAACTCAAGAAATTCACAGACAGAGCAAGAAAAAACAGTTTGTCAGCCTACTCCAAGACCAGAACATAAGAGAGCTACTCCAGATGAACCTTTCAAACGGGTTCAAATCTCTTGATAGCTGATGAGGAAGAAGAGAAAACCCTGGACCAGAGGTGGCAGATAATGAAGAAGGCGTGGACAGAGGCATGCAAGGAATCCAGTGGAAGGACACCAAGACGACACAGATAATTCATCTCAGGAGAGAGTCTTGGGACAATACAAAAATTGAAACAGGCCAAGCAAAACCTCAACAACAGTCGCACAAGAGCAGCAAAAGCAAAACAAGGATACTCCAAGGCGGACAAACAGGTATAAAAGAGCATTAAAAAAAGACAAGAACCAACGGCGACCCAAGCAGAGGCAACAGCTCAACACAACATGAAGGAGCACTACGACACCACATGGAAAATGGCAGGGAAACCCAACAGACCAATCATAGACAAAAGCGGCAAAGCACTCGCAAGACAAGAAAAGAGATGGGAAGAACACTTTAGGGAGATACACCAATACACCAATAGAGCCAGCCAACATACCTTTATCAGAACACCCTATTCAGGTCCATACCAACATGCCCTGTAAACATGAAATAGACAAAGCTGTCCAAAAACGGAAAAACAGAAAAGCACCAAGACCTGACGGAATACCTCCAAAAGCTATCGGAGCAGACCCTGAGAAAGCAATCCAAATGCTGCTCCAACTTCTGGGACAGATTTAGGATGAAGAAAGAGTACCAACGAATGGGTAGAAGGACACTTGGTCAAGCTTCCCAAAAAGGGCAACCTCAGAGGCCACAATAACTACAGGGGCATAATGCTTTTTATCTGGGCCAGGAAAAGTCTTGAGCAGGATCATCCTGGAAAGACTTTCAAAAGCACTGGACAAAGAACTCCGAGACCAACAAGCAGGATTCCGACCAGATAAATCATGTACCGACCACATCGCCACCATTTGCATCATTGCTGAACAGACCCTGGAATGGAACACATCTCTACTCCTCACATTCATTGACTTTCAAAAAGCATCCGTCGGCCTGGACCGAGAAACCTTGTGGAAGCTCATGGCACACTACGGCATACCAAAGAAGTTCATCAACATCACCCAACAGTTACATCTACAGTCATCCTGCAGACGAATACACAATGGGCACCTCACGAACAGCTTCCCCATAAACACAGGAGTTTGACAGGGCTGCCTGCTGTCCCCCCTTCTCTTTCTGATGGCAGTCGATAGGATAAAACTTTGGCATACTGTGGACCCAACTAGAAGAACAAAGACTTACAACATATACAGAACAAAACCTCAAAACTGGCTTTTAGGCTTGGGTGGTATACGGTATATACAGCTATTTGGAAATAGCCACGGGATGTTTTTTTCAGTACCGTCAACACCGTCAAAACTATTTATTTGACGTTTTTCAATACCTTTTAATATTTGTAGCTATTTTTGAAGTAAATACCTGCAGTCAACTTGTGCACTGCGTTTAGGAGATAACGCAGATTGCGTTCTTATTTCACCTGTCACATTATGAAGCTGACTTAGTTTCCCAGCACCTTTGAGTCAGTCATGTGTGTTTGCGTGTAATTAGCACAATGGGAGAAAGAGGGAGCAGGTGAGTCCAGCTGTGTACTGACAGAGTTCGCGTTTTATGTTGAAAGTCAACAGTGTTTCTTTTTCTTCAATAGAGTGATCAGGGACGTGCAACTATAGTTTTCCTTCACAGAAAATACATTAGTGCGACACATTTGGCATAAAATAGCTTAAATTTCATCAGATGACAACTGAAGTACAATGTTATTTGGCTGGCAGCCACACAAGTAAATTAGCTTACAATGAAAAAGAAAAAGGTATTATTTTGATAAAACTATGCATGGCCATCACATTCCTAATGTTTAGGCCTATCATAATGTTTTGCTTAAAGTTAATCTTGCGTTTTACCTGAGAAAAACAGGCTGGCTACACTGAGAAAAGTACAGGAGAAAAGAAGCTACACATCAGTCTGAGTTCCGTCTGCTGATAGAACGCCCGTTCTTGAATTCTCATCCAAGTTGAGAATTAGAAGTGCAACTGAAGCACAAAATGAGTCTGATGCCGAGCAGAAATTACAATAAGAAGCATTTTAGATCTGGGTTTACAAAACGCGGCAAGATATTTATTATGCTTTTTTTTTCCTGAGTGAAAAATGCATAATTACTTGTTTGACACGACCCCTAGTTTAACTTGCTATCTAAGTAAGCGGCTGAATTAATAAGGCGACAGGGCATCATACTGTGTTAGCTTTCGGCCGAGTTTGAGAAGGCAAAGCCCTTTGGATGAGTTGTTTTCTCCTCTCTGCTCTCAGCCTGTCTGCTCCTCCCCCCTCTTCTCCAAGCAGAGCGAGCAGGCCCGTTGCCCTAGCGACTCCAGACTCCACACAGACAGCCCGTAGACATGCTGCATGTAGAGCCAGCACTGCATGCGTCAAACCTTGTTCATTTGCACAATGTCTCTCGTTCACATTTGCTCGTAAATGTCCAAACTCACCAAGAATGACATTAGGTATATTGGCCAAACATCATAAGGAATGAAAAATCTCTGGGAAAATCGCACAGCAAGAACATATTGACACTCAAATAAAATGCAGGAAATGAGGCTGGATCGGGCACACCTTAAGAAAACGACTCAACAACATAACCAGACAAGCTCTAACCTGGAGACCATATTGGAAACCAGGAAGACCCAGGAACAGCTGACGAAGATCTGTAAAGACGAGGCGGCAGGGTAGCCTAGTGGTTAGAGCTTTGGACTAGTAACTAGTAAGGATGCAAGCTCAAACCCCCAAGCTGACAAGGTACACATCTGTCGTTCTGCCCCTGAACAGGCAGTTAACCCACTGTTCCTAGGCTGTCATTGAAAAAAAAAATCTGACTTGCCTAGTTAAATAAAGGTAAAAAATAAAGACAGAACTTCAAGTGGCAGAATCCTCCTAGAAAAAAAGCAAAGAAAAACTGCCCAACACTGAACCCACTGGAGGAAGTTTGTGAATGACCTATGCTTCCCAAAGAGCAAAAGGTATTAAGTCAAGAAGTGTCACAGGCCACCAGTGGCCAATATTCCAGTCAAGTCACCGTTGAGGACAGCTCTCTTGCTCCCGAGTGAGTCCAATGGAAATGCAAATTGCTTTCTTAGACCGAGGTGACTGAAAACCAGATAAACATTTTACAAACGTGTTTCTGATGGCTCAACCTTCAATGCCCTTTACTCAAATGTTTTGTACAAATTGCATTTCCAGCTTAAACATTTTACATTTGAGTCATTTAGCAGACACTCTTATCCAGTGAGACTTACAGTAGTGAGTGCATACATTTTCCCCCAAAAAATTCATACTGGTCCACCGTGGGAATCAAACCCACAACCTGGCGTAGCAAGAGCCATGCCTCTACCAACTGAGCTACACGGGACAATATGCTTTGTGTGGAGGGACATGGTATGTTTTTCAAAAGTTAAACCTTGCTCCTTTGCCTCGTCCTCCAAATGAAGACTAAAAACAGGTAAGAGGCCACTTTATGTAGGCTGTGCCGACATTTTGCCAGTATAACGGTCTGTATCTACACTGCCATCATGGTGGAGTCTTCAATTGACTTAGTGGAGAGGTGAACTCCAGTGTCTTCATTTGTCCTGGGGCTTGGAATATTACCCGGAAGGATTAAAGTGGAAAAACCCTTGTTCCAGTCCAAATGTCGGGTCTGAGTTACATTTGATTACATAGTACGCAGAGTATCAATTTCACTTAAGAGTGTCTGTGAGGGGGAAAACCATGTCACCGCATGGGTAGCAACCCCCATAAACAAACAATCACTATCCTTTACAAAGCCTTTTCTCATTCCTTTCCACTGCCAACGAGTGAAAGGAAAGCAGAGGCAGAGATGGAGGGATGGATGGAGGGATGGATGGAGGGGGGATGGAGGGATGTATGGAGGGGGGATGGAGGGGGGATGGAGGGATGGATGGATGGAGGGGGGATGGAGGGGAGACAAAAGGACGGTGACAGAATCTCAATACTGTACCGACATGAATATAAACAAACTCACAAATCACGAGCAATGGGGTAAGGAGGCAAGTTGAATAATTTAAGCCGTTTCGACAGAGCTCTCCATCATCACTTGCTGCAAACCTGGGTGTCTAAAAACATAGGTGCTAAACCCCCCCCCCAAAAAAAACACACATCTTGATACATATACTGTAGGTCTATATGTATCAAGCATGACAGAGTAGGAGTACTGATATACATTGAGTGTACAAAACAATTCCATGACATAGACTGACCAGGTGAATCCAAGCGAACGCTATGATCCCTTATTGACGTCACCTGAAGTGCCTTCAAACGGGGTACGGTAGTAGCTGCCAGGTGTCCAGAACTGCATCGCTGCTGGGTTTTTCACACTCAACAGTTTCCATTGTGTATTAACTTGACAAACCTGTGGGAAGCATTGGAGTAAACATGGGCCAGCATCCCTGTGGAACGTGTTAGACACCTTGTAGTCCATGCCCCGAAGAATTCGAGGCTGTTCCTAATGTTTCGTACACTCAGTGTATGCCATCCTCGGAAAAGCAAACAAATATTTGTGTGACTATGGTTAGCAGATGGCCCGAGCTAGCCTTTGCTAGGCCTATAAGCCCTCACCCTCCAATCCAACAGGTACCAGATGTGCTCAATGGGATGACCCAATGTTGATGAGTGAACACTTTGCCGAACCACTCGACTATGAAGCAGGTCGTTTTTACGACGAAGAACAGCTGAACAGCTGGAGGGCTTGCCTCAACACCGTAAACGCAGAACGACAGCTCTACTTAACGGTATAACACAGATTGGGAGATCCAGTCAATATCACAGCCCCAGTGAGAAAGCAATGCTCAATACCATGACACACAGTATGAGACTTCTACTCATCACCACCAAACAGCGGTGACCGTTTGAATCAACACCGCGACGGACTTGACAGCTGCACACAACAATTTAACACCACTCGTTGCGGCATGAAACGTGGGCATCGGCTTCTCCCCAGCTAAGATTGTCCAGAGCCCTCTGTGGCCATGTCTGCTTTGATGTGACACTGTAAAATATAAGCAAACATCTGAGCTGTTTTACGGAGGTGATGGGACTGGGCCTTGTGTGATGGAACAGTCAAGAGTGTCTTGTTTTCTACCCCAGATTGTTTTACTGTACAGATCTTGTGTTTCGTCCTCAGTTGTACGCATCCCCCCCCACCCCACCCCCGAGCTCACTTTTTCCCCACACTCACCCTCCCAAATAGCCCTCGCCTTTCACGAGTGCTGAGGTAAAGTACACGCAAAGGGTCAACGGTCACAGAGAACAACAAACAAGCTGGCTTCACCAAGCAACTGGGAGGCCATTTTAGGGCAGGGGAGAAATTGGCAAGTAGTGGAATCAAAGCATATCAATAATGCACTAAACATTCATATGTTTAAAGAGCAGGGCCACGGACTATGTTGCAAATTTATGATATGGCTTATTGGTCGCTAAATATAGATAAGGACAGTATTTAGCCTACAATATGATCATTTATGATATGGTTGAGAACAGTATTTAGACAACAATAAGATCATTTATGATATGGCTTATTGGTGGCTAAACATGTAAGGACAGTATTTAGCCTACAGCATGATCATTTATGATAAGGACAGTATTTAGCCTACAATACGATAATTTATGATAAGGACAGTATTTAGCCTACAATATGATCATTTATGATATGGCTTATCGGTGTCTAAATATAGATAAGGACAGTATTTAGCCTACAATATGATCATTTATGATAAGGACAGTATTTAGCCTACAATATGATCATTTATGATATGGCTTATCGGTGTCTAAATATAGATAAGGACAGTATTTAGCCTACAATATGATCATTTATGATAAGGACAGTATTTAGCCTACAATATGATCATTTATGATAAGGACAGTATTTAGCCTACAATATGATCATTTATGATATGGCTTATCGGTGTCTAAATATAGATAAGGACAGTATTTAGCCTACAATATGATCATTTATGATAAGGACAGTATTTAGCCTACAATATGATCATTTATGATATGGCTTATCGGTGTCTAAATATAGATAAGGACAGTATTTAGCCTACAATATGATCATTTATGATAAGGACCGTATTTAGCCTACAATATGATCATTTATGATAAGGACAGTATTTAGCCTACAATATGATCATTTATGATATGGCTTATCGGTGTCTAAATATAGATAAGGACAGTATTTAGCCTACAATATGATCATTTATGATAAGGACAGTATTTAGCCTACAATATGATCATTTATGATAAGGACAGTATTTAGCCTACAATATGATCATTTATGATATGGCTTATCGGTGTCTAAATATAGATAAGGACAGTATTTAGCCTACAATATGATCATTTATGATAAGGACAGTATTTAGCCTACAATATGATCATTTATGATATGGCTTATCGGTGTCTAAATATAGATAAGGACAGTATTTAGCCTACAATATGATCATTTATGATAAGGACAGTATTTAGCCTACAATATGATCATTTATGATATGGCTTATCGGTGTCTAAATATAGATAAGGACAGTATTTAGCCTACAATATGATCATTTCCATGGATGTTACGAAACAACAAACGGGCTCAAATTCCTAGCTGTCCACACAAAATACATTACATACAATAGTAGCCTGAATCAAAGCATATCATAGAAAGTAGACAGTAATATTGTAAAAGTATAGGCTAGTGTATAGACCTATTATTATCTGGATACAAAAATGATATTACCGATTCATTATTTGCAGTCTATTATTTGTAGGCTTTGTTTAACATATGGTTGACCCCTAAAACAGGACATCCCCAATGCAAACAGGAAGATAGAATGAATATACAGTTATGTGCAGACAAAGTTGACCAAGTTTCCTGTTTCTCCCCCAGGTCTCAGCTTTCCAGGTCATTAGTTTCTTAATAACACTGATTTCATGGGAAAATTGCTTCTTTTAAGGACAATAAACACTTCAGTGTCTCACATACAGTGTAAGAAGGGAGGTCTTCCGGAATCTTGCTGAGTTTTTGTGAAGTTAGGCATTTGAAAATATCCTGTAGACTTGCACATCCCCAACCTAACATATAAACCCAGCAAAAAAAATAAACGTCCTCTCACTGTCAACTGCGTTTATTTTCAGCAAACTTAACATGTGCAAATATTTGTATGAACATAACAAGAATCAACAACTGAGACATAAACTGAACAAGTTTCACAGACATATGACTGACAGAAATGGAATAATGTGTCCCTGAACAAAGGGGGAGTCCAAATCAAAAGTAACAGTCAGTATCTGGTGTGGCCACCAGCTGCATTAAGTAGTGCAGTGCATCTCCTCCTCATGGACTGCACCAGATTTGCCAGTTCTGCTGAGAGATGTTAACCCACTCTTCCACCAAGGCACCTGCAAGTTCCCGGACATTTCTGGGGGGAATGGCCCTAGCCCTCACCCTCCGATCCAACAGGTCCCAGACGTGCTCAATGGGATTGAGATCCAGGCTCTTCGCTGGCCATGGCAGAACACTGACATTCCTGTCTTGCAGGAAATCATGCACAGAACGAGCATTGCCTGCAATGACAACAAGCTCAGCCCGATGATGCTGTGACACACCGTCCCAGACCATGATGGACCATCCACCTCCAAATCCATCCTGCTCCAGAGTACAGGCCTCGGTGTAACGCTCATTCCTTCGACGATAAACGCGAATCCGACCATCACCCCTGGTGAGACAAAACCATGACTCGTCAATGAAGAGCACTTTTTGCCAGTCCTGTCTGGTCCAGCGACGGTGGGTTTGTGCCCATAGGCGACGTTGTTGCTGGTGATGTCTGGCGAGGACCTGCCTTACAACAGGCCTATAAGCCCTCAGTCCAGCCTCTCTCAGCCTATTGTGGACAGTCTGAGCACTGATGGAGGGATTGTGCGTTCCTGGTGTAACTCGGGCAGTTGTTGTTGCCATCCAGTACCTGTCCAGCAGGTGTGATGTTCGGATGTACCGATCCTGTGCAGGTGTTGTTACACGTGGCCTGCCACTGCGAGGACGATCAGCTGTCTGTCCTGTCTCCCTGTAGCGCTTTCTTTGGCGTCTCACAGTACGGACATTGAAATGTATTGCCCTGGCCACATCCGCAGTCCTCATGCCTCCTTGCAGCATGCCTAAGGCACGTTCACACAGATGAGCAGGGACCCTGGGCATCTTTCTTTCTGTGTTTTTCAGAGTCAGCAGAAAGGCCTCTTTAGTGTCCTAAGTTTTCATAACTGTAACCTGAATTGCCTGCCGTCTGTAAGCTGTTAGTGTCTTAACGATCGTTCCACAGGTGCATGTTCATTCATTTTTTATGGTTCATTGAACAAGCATGGTAAACAGTGTTTAAACCCTTTACAATGAAGATCTGTGAAGTTATTTGGATGTTTACGAATTATCTTTGAAAGACAGGGTCCTGAAAAAGGGGGTTGTTTCTTTTTTTTGTGCTGAGATGTGTAGGCCTATACTACATTGGCAATTTGGCACTACTGCTGCACAACCATACAATAAACAACACATAGGCAACAACCACATACTTACATACAACACATACTTATCAGCACATTCAAGGCCGAGGTCCAACCTTCTAACTCACCCCAAGTTTGACAAGTCAGTGAACAGACACTTATTATGAAAACATTATTAATTACTCATTCGATGCCGTTCCACTCTATCAGAGAAATTCGATCCATTGTGATTCAACTCGGCCCTGACAACCCATTAGACTAAGCTCACAAGAGCGTACAGTGGAGCTCTAAATAATGAATGAGTCTATTACAGCAGACCTGCTGCCACTAGTGCCCAACACGGAAGAGGGGAAACGGTAAATAATAATAAGAAAAACCTGTGCCCCCATCCCAGTTTTGATGAATTCATATTCAGACAATGTATGGTCCTGGTCAGATGTGGGAGCAGTATCAATCAAGTTGCCAATATATGTTCATGCAGTGGCTTTTGTTTACACGACTACTGCTAATTCACAAAGAGGTCGTGGTAGTACAGTGTGACATGTAACGTAGGTCAACTGTAAGCGGAGACTATCCGCTCTGTTTACATTGCAAAGCCTTATGTCCCTTTGACAATGGGAGAAAAAAAAAGGGTATTGTTTATGCCAACGAAAGAGAAAATCCCACCGGTACCGACGTTGAACCGCTAATGGGATGGAAGTGTATGTCTGTAACGCTGACATGCTCCCAGTCCCGACTCAGACACAATCAGACATGGACGTTTCAATCCCCGTTGGAATCATGGTCAGGATGTTGATATGCGCTACTGTTTGCATAAATACTGCAATGCACCGTTTTTATCATGGGATAGAGTCCCCTGGTGGAAAGTCCCACTTCCACATGTGATAAGAAACAGTCAACCTACGCCAAGCCATAAAACAATGGGAGATCAATAGGTCAGGGTAGTTACTAGCTTCTACTGCGTTATCACATGTAATGGTAGGACACCTACAGCTAATTGGCCATTGTAGTCTGCCATTACCGGAGCCAATCCAGGTCAGGGATAGGTCAGGGATAGCAATGAAAATACACGTTTATCGTGCTGGTACAAAGACGGAGAGGAGAGCATTCCTTGGGTTTAGTTAGCGAAGCGTTGCGTAATTGTGTTCTTGAATGTTACATTGCAGAGATGCATAGAAAGTGACACACTTAAAGCGACTCTCTGGGATCTTGGCTTGAATCTAGGCCAAGGAGCTACAAGGGATAACGAGGCCTTACTGTCGTCTATATAAAAAGTGTGTCACGTTCACTTTGCGTTACACATGTTCTACTTGATTGGCGAGCTGCTCGTGGTAAGCTCAGGTATCTCTAGAGCACGTGACCACTGAGTCGGTTCAAGACTAGAACTGACTCTAATCCGGTGTGATAACAGTGCTAAAGACACACTCTGTGAGATTTGATTACCATACAAGAGTTGGGCCAGGGCCCACCAACAAAACCCTAAACCAGGGTACCCCAAATGGCGTCCGGGGATTTTATTTTCCCCCTCCCCAAGTAAAAATAAATATACAAAATATTAGGAACCCCTTCCTAATATTGACCATTCTTTACACACACAGGCAGTGTTGGAAAAAGTACCCAATTGTCATTCTTGAGTAAAAGTAAAGATACTTAATAGAAAATGACTCAAGAAAAAATAAAAGCCACCCAGTAAAATACTACTTTATTAAAAATCTAAATGTATATGGTTTTAAATATACTTAATTATCAAAAGTAAAAATATAAATAATTTCAAATTCCTTACATTAAGCAAACCAGATAGCACCCGTTTCTTATTGTTTTTTACTTACGGATAGCTAGGGGCACACTCCAACACATAATTTACAAAGAATGAATTTGTGCTTCGTGAGTCCGCCCGATCAGAGGCAGTATGGATGACAACCAGTGATGTTGTCTTGATTATTGTGTGAATTGTACAATTTTCCTGTCATGCTTAGCATTCAAAATGTAACGAGTACTTTTGGGTGTCTAGGCAAAATATATGGAGTAAAAAGTACATGACTTTCTTTAGGAATGTAGTGAAGTAAAAGTAAAAGTAGTCGAAAATATAAATAGTATAGTACAGATACCCTTTGGTACTTTAAAGTATTTTTACTTAAGTAATTTACACCACCAAACACAGGAAACTGTTGACCGTAAAATCCAATCAGCGTTGCAGTTCTTGACACAAACAGGTGCAACTGGCAACTACTACCATACCATAACCCTGTTCAAAGGTCTTGCCCATTCACCCTCTGAATGGCACACATACACAATCCAGGTATCAATTGTCTCAAGGCTTAAAAATCCTTCTTTAACCTGTCTCCTCCCCTTCATCTACACTGATTGAAGAGGATTTAACAAGTGACATTAATAACGGATCATAACTTTCACCTGGATTCACCTGGTCAGTCTGTCATGGAAAGAGCAGGTGTTCTTAATGTTTTGTATACTCATATGTATATATTTATTCTTACTTTTTTTTAAATTGTTGGACATATAAGACTGTAAAAACACCAGCTCCAGCTGATTTGAATGTTGGAAAATCTGTCCCAAAGTATTCACACGCATAATAGAGAGAGATATGTGATCGTATACAAATGTAAGCAAGGTTTGAAATTATTATATTCGTTTTTCGGACCCCTGGCCATCCGCTCAAGAAAATAATCGTCCCACGGCTGAATCTAGTTGATGACCTCTGCCCTAAACAATGGAAACAATAGCTCAAGGTACATTCGTAATCAGTAAACAACAAATTCTGCCTCAAAGATTTGCAATATGTGGTTGGTTGGGCTTCTGAACACACTAGAAGAGTCCTATTTGAAAAACAGCTGTGATGGTTTCTCTTAAGCGACCAAAAGAGACAACATCTTGGAATCAATCACATTTTTTTTTACATGAATATTCACTCTCATGAATACGTTTCCCTCCGTGCGGTGTGGTCAAAGTTGAGCGGTCAACGTGGCATACATCAATAATTTCACAGCCTAGCTGTTCCAGTAAACAACTGGCTACTCAAAATGTGGGGCGTCCAAGATTCCAAGATAACAACATGGATCAGCCCCAAATGTCAACCTACTCCCTTTATAGTGCACTACTTTTGCCCAGGGCCCATATGGTTCTGTACAAAGGTAGTGCACTGTATAGGGAATAGGGTGCCATTTGGGACCCAGAACCCTTGTTGTTACCTTGGAATCTTGGACGCTCCACATGTTGGGTAGCCATCTCCTGCGCCCCCTTGAGCTTGACGCTAGGAATTCCTGCCACACATGAACGGCATTGATTCAAATGTTGATTAACACCTATTTCCTCTAGAATCCCTTCATCTAATTACCAAATGAATTGTGAATGAGACACAGGGCAACTGTGCTCCTCCTGACAACTATACTATTACTTCAATGAGTCACGACTTTAGGGTGTACGTCCCAAACGGCACCCTATATCCTATATATAGTGCTCTACCTTTGACCAGGGCTCTGGTCAAAAGTAGGGCACTATATAGGGAATAGGGTGCCATTTGGGATGCTGACAGGCACTGTTGCTTCTCTACAGGGACTATTGGCTTGAACCCTCCGCTGCTGCCCTCTAAATGGCCTCTCGCTGTTGACAGCCAGGGAGAGGAAGTGGCAGCCCACGGGCTGCAGAGCTAGTGTGGGAGGGAGGGAGGGAGGTACAGACAGACAGACAGAGACGGACAGACAGACAGAACTATGGAGAGTATGAAACAGAGTAAGAGAGGGAGCTAGAGAGAGGTCCGAATAAGAGAAGGGAAGCTCATCAGAAACCACGACAAACCGAGAAAGAATAGTGTGTCAGAAATCGGCAAACAGAGCCAAAGCGACAGAGATGGATTAAAAGAGATAGAGATGGAAGGCGAGAAAATCTGAATCAGAGAGAGAAATGGACAGCGAGAGAATGAGGGAGCGGTGGCGGTGGTGACCTCCTTGTCTCAGTGACATTGTGTGTCACAAAGCCCCAGTGTGCCTGATGCGGATACGGAGCAGGAGTTGGAGGCAGCCCAGGAAAAGGACCAGTGGGCAAACAGCATGAGGGAACAGAGTAGTGAAGAGGACAAACAGACTGTTTTTTGTGTTATTCAAACGGCGGCTAAAAATATAGCTAGCTACACACAGAGTGCCCGGGTAAAATTGCTAAAAATAAAACACAACACATCTCTCGACAACTATTTATCTTCTTTAGATCTATCAGCAATAAAATGAAAAGGGTGCGGCCTGCGTTTGTATTCCGGAATGCGGAATGGCCTAATAGCTAGTGTGGTGTGATGTGTGGGACTTGTCTTGTGGTGTGTGTGTAATGTGTGTGATGTGTGTTGACGGAGTGCGAGGGAGATGGAGGCCCCTTTTTTCCCACATCCTGGCCAATCGGGCCATTGTATACATTGACTGTACAGGAAGGAGTGGGCCGACCTATGGCAGACGGGGGCCACGAAAGTGGACGGGGTGACATGTTACAAACTGACTGGAGCGGTGTCTGACACGCCCCCTCACGCCATGGGTCAGGGGGTCAAAGGTCCCTCACTGTACAGTGTCACTATCGGATCTCAGGTGCCGGGATCTCATTGGTTGGGGGAACAAATGCCTGTCTCACACAATAGGGCCAAACCAAGCCAAACAGAGCTGTACTGAGCCGGCCTGGTTACTCTCTGGAACCATGCTGGAAAGGGCCATTTGAAATGAAAATATCCTGGTCTGCACAGTACGGTCAGGTTTCTGTATCACTGTAGGGTTAAGGTTGAGTGTAGGGTAATCTGAATTCAAACTTGGTAACCACGTGTGTGAAATGTCTGGCCAATCAATGATTTTACCTGATGACTCAAGTGTTAAGGGAACCCTGTAATACAGCAGTCATCACACAGCCCTGGTCTAGTGAAATAACTCACGAAAGAGATATGAAGTGGTGGTTAAGATGTGCAAGCGGCGAGGCGCGCTATAATTACACGCTAGGCCGCATAATCGAGTACGACGTGCCATTTCAAGTGGGTGATGATAGCTACGGGAATTTTTTTATTTATTTTCACCTTTATTTAACCAGGTAGGCTAGTTGAGAACAAGTTCTCATTTACAACTGCGACCTGGCAAAGATAAAGCATAGCAGTGTGAACAGACAATACAGAGTTACACATGGAGTAAACAATTAACAAGTCAATAACACAGTAGAAAAAAAGAAAAAAAGAGAGTCCATGTACATTGTGTGCAAAAGGCATGAGGAGGTAGGCAAATAATTACAATTTTGCAGATTAACGCTGGAGTGATAAATGATCAGATGGTCATGTACAGGTAGAGATACTGGTGTGCAAAAGAGCAGAAAAGTAAATAAATATAAACAGTATGGGGATGAGGTAGGTAAATTGGGTGGGCTATTTACCGATAGACTATGTACAGCTGCAGCGATCGGTTAGCTGCTCAGATAGCAGATGTTTGAAGTTGGTGAGGGAGATAAAAGTCTCCAACTTCAGCGATTTTTGCAATTCGTTCCAGTCACAGGCAGCAGAGAACTGGAACGAAAGGCGGCCAAATGAGGTGTTGGCTTTAGGGATGATCAGTGAGATACACCTGCTAGAGCGCGTGCTACGGGTGGGTGTTGCCATCGTGACCAGTGAACTGAGATAAGGCGGAGCTTTACCTAGCATGGACTTGTAGATGACCTGGAGCCAGTGGGTCTGGTGACGAATATGTAGCGAGGGCCAGCCGACTAGAGCATACAGGTCGCAGTGGTGGGTGGTATAAATCCAGTTAGAGATAGGGGGCAGTATTTCCACTTTGGATGAATTGCGTGCCCATAGTGAACTGCATCAAAATCTGTCCTAAATTGCTAATATATGCATATTATTATTAATATTGGATAGAAAACACTCTGAAGTTTCTAAAACCGTTTGAATTATGTCTGTGAGTATAACAGAACTCACAGAGCAGGCAATCTTCCAAACAAGTTTTGAAATCCTGAAAGTTGGGGCAACTTTGACATCATCGCTCCCTCCCTTCCCAACAAGTTATGGATCTGGAAACACTTCCTACGTCTTCCACTAGATGTCCTCATTCAGTAGAAAGTGTAATGGAGCATTTGCTGTGAACTTTGGCCTAATGGGAAGGAAAGTAGTCGGTGTCGCAAGAGAATGCCATTTTGTTGTGACGCATCTCACTTTGAGTGCTACGGCTGTTCCAATCAGCCCCAGATGAAAACGAAGGATCCGGTTGGAATGTTATTGGATATATATGATTATAACATCCTGAAGATTGATTCTGCATTTAGTTTGACCAGTTTCTTCGACCTGTAATATGTCTTTTGGAAGTTTTCATGCATAGTTATCCTGGACCAGAAGTAATTTTTTGGGCATGTGAGCTGAAAGTGATAGCAAATGCTGCTACTTGGACACTAGAATTGAGCATTATGGAACAAAACGATGTATTGTTGTACTAGGACTCCTTGCACTACATTCTGATTGAAAGATCATCAAAGGTAAGGGAATATTTATGTTGTAATTTTGTATTTCTGTTGACTCCAACATGGCGGAGAAATATTGTTACGTCTGAGCGCCGTCTCAGATTATCGCAATGTTAGGGTTTTTCCGTAACGTTAAAAAAAAATGTGACACAGCGGTTGCATTAAGAACCAGTGTATCTTTAATTATATGTAGAACATGTATCTTTAGTCAACGTTTATGATGAGTATTTCTGTTATCTGGTGTAGCTTTCTATAATTCCTCCGGATATTTTGGAGGATTTTCTGAACATGGCGTCAATGTAAACCGAGATTTATGGATATAAAATGCATATTATCGAACAAAACATAAATGTACTGTGTAACATGTCATATGACTGTCATCTGATAAAGATTTTCAAGAGGTTAGTGATTGATTTTTTTATCCTGCTTTTGTCATTTTATCTTTTGCTGGAAAAAATGGCTATGTTTTTTCTTTGGTTTGGTGGTGGTCTAACATAAATATATGTTTTGTTTTCGCCGTAAAACATTTAAAAAATCTGACACGCTGGGTAGATGAACAAGGTGTTTATCTTTCATTTGAGGTATAGGACTTGTTAATGTGTGGAGGTTAAATATTTCGAAATAATATTTTTGCATTCCCTGCGCCACCTTTTCAGCTGAACGGGGGGGGGGGGGTGGAGTTACCGATAGACTATGTACAGCTGCAGCAATCGGTTAGCTGCTCAGATAGCAGATGTTTGAAGTTGGTGAGGGAGATAAAAGCCAGCCATTGAGAAATGCTTGTTGAAGTTTTCGATAATCATGGATTTATCGGTGGTGACCGTGTTACCTAGCCTCAGTGCAGTGGGCAGCTGGGAGGAGGTGCTCTTGTTCTCCATGGACTTTACAGTGTCCCAGAACTTTTTGGAGTTCAAGCTACAGGATGCAAATTTCTGCCTGAAGAAGCTGGCCTTGGCTTTCCTGACTGACTGTGTGAATTGGTTCCTGACTTCCCTGAACAGTTGCATATCGCGGGGACTATTTGATGCTATTGCAGTCCACCACAGGATGTTTTTGTGCTGGTCGAGGGCAGTCAAGTCTGGAGTGAACCATGGGCTATATCTGTTCTTAGTTCTGCATTTTTTGAACAGAGCATGCTTATCTAAAATGGTGAGGAAGTTACTTTTAAAGAATGACCAGGCATCCTCAACTGACGGGATGTCTGCACACGAGATGTGCAGAAGACGAATGTGCAAGTAGAGATACTGGGGTGCAAAGGAGCAAGATAAATAAATAAATACTGTATGGAGATGAGGTAGGTAGATAGATGGGCTGTTTACAGATGGGCTATATACAGGTGCAGTGATCTGTGAGCTGCTCTGACAGCTGGTGGTTAAAGCTAGTGAGGGAGATATGAGTCTCCAGCTTCAGAGATTTTTGCAGTTCATTCCAGTCATTTGCAGCAGAGAACTGGAAGGAAAGACGACCAAAGGAGGAATTGGCTTTGGGGGTGACCAGTGAGATATACCTGCTGGAGTGCTTGCTACGAGTGGGTGCTGCTATGGTGACCAGTGAGCTGAGATAAGGCGGGGCTTTACCTAGCAGAGACTTGTAGGTAACCAGTAGCCAGTGGGTTTTGCGACGAGTATGAAGTGAGGGCCAAGCAACGAGAGCGTACAGGTCGTAATGGTGGGTAGTGTATGGGGCTTTGGTGACAAAACAGATGGCACTGTGATAGACTGTATCCAGTTTGTTGAGTAGAGTGTTGGAGGCTATTTTATAGATGACATCACCGAAGTCGAGGATCGGTAGGATGGTCAGTTTTACGAGGGTATGTTTGGCAGCATGAGTGAATGATGCTTTGTTGCGATATAGGACGCCAATTCTAGATTTAATTTTGGATTGGAGATGCTTAATGTGAGTCTGGAAGGAGAGTTTACAGTCTAACCAGACACCTAGGTATTTGTAGTTGTCCACGTATTCTAAGTCAGAGCCGTCCAGAGTAGTGATGCTGGACGGGTTAGCAGGTGCGGGCAGGGATCGGTTGAAGAGCATGCAATTAGTTTTACTAGCGTTTAAGAGCAGTTGGAGGCCACGGAAGGAGAGTTGTATATGGCATTGAAGCTCATCTGGAGGTTAGTTAACACAGTCCAAAGAGAGGCCAGAAGTATACAGAATGGTGTCGTCTGCGTAGAGTTGGAATGAGACATACCCATCTGAGAAAAAACAAGGGCCTGTTCAAAAGGGTGCAAAAACGTAACAAAACGTTTAGATGGAAATACGTTTTGTAGAACGGATGTGATTTTCCGTTTTACCAGGTCTATTTGACATATGCACGAGCGCGCACACACACAAACACACAGTCAATCAGATCAGATCACAATTACGATATATCTCTCAATATATTTGTTTGCCTGACTCTAAGGATTTGTGTGGTTTGGCAAGATAAGAAATGTATTTATATTATATAATGATTGTGATATAGAGTGCCTTCAGAAAGTAATCACACCTCTTGACATATTCCACATTTTCAAAATTGATTAAATAGATGTTTTTCTCACCCATCTACACACAATACCCCATAATGACAAAGTGAAAACATGTTGAGACATTTTTTGTTAATTTATTGAAAATGAAATACAGAAATATCTCATTTACAAAAATATTCACACCCCTGAGTCAATACTTTGTAAAAGCACACCTGGATTGTACAACATTTGCCCATTGTTATTTTCAAAACTATTCAAGCTCTGTAAAATTGATTGTTGATCATCACTAGACAACCATATTCAGGTCTTGCCATAGATTTCCAAGAAGATTTAAGTCAAAACGGCCACTCAGGAATATTCCGTCTTCTTGGTAAGCAACTCCAGTGTAGATTTGGCCATGTGTTTTAGATTATTGTCCTGCTGAAAGGTGAATTCATCTCCCAGTGTCTGGAGGAAAGCAGACTGAACCAGGTTTTGCTCTAGGATTTTGCCTGTGCTTAGCGCCATTACGTAAATATATATTTTTTTTAATCGCCAATCCTTAACGATAAGGATGCATGTTTCGGAATATTTGTTTTATTGTGTACAGGCTTCCTTCTTTTCACTCTGTCAATTAGGTTAATATTGTGGAGTAACTACAATGTTGTTGATCCATTCTCAGTTTTCTCCCATTACAGCCATTAAACTCTTAACTGTTTTAAAGTCAACATTGGCCTCGTGGTGAAATTTCTGAGCGGTTTCCTTCATCTCCGGCAACTGAGTTAGGAAGGACGTCTGTATCTTTGTAGTGACTGGGTGTATTGATACAGCATCCAAAGTGTAATTAATAACTTCATCATGTTCAGAGGAATATTCAATGTCTGCTTTTTTATTTTTACCCATCTACCAATAGGTGGCCTTCTTCACGAGACATTGGAAAACCTCCCTGGTCTTTGTGTTTGAAATTCACTGCTCAACTGAGGGACCTTACAGATGTGTGTGGTACAGAGATGAGGGAGTCATTAAAAAATCATGTCAAACACTATTATTGCACACAGATTGAGTCCATGCAACTTATTATGTGACTTGTTAAGAAAGGTTTTACTCCTGAACTTATTTAGGTTTGCCATAACAAAGGTGTTGAATACTTATTGACTGAAGACATTTCAGGTTTTCTTTTCATTTTGTTGTGTTAATTTGTAAAAATTCTGCAAAACACAATTCCACTTTGACATTATGGGGTTTGTGTGTAGCCAAGTAACAAAATAATCTCAAATGAATCCATTTTCAATTCTGGCTGTAACACAACAAAATGTGGAAAATGTCAAGGGGTGTGAATACTTTGAAGGCAACGTATCACTTTTGCATCAAACTGTCAAAATGAAGACCAGAATTGACGTGTTTCACTATAACGAAGCCAAACAGTTTTTTCATGAAAGTTACACTTTAAAGGCCCAATGCAGTCAAAACCTTGACTTTCCTATGTTTTATATATATTTCCACACTATGAGTTTGGAAAAACACTATGAAATTGTGAACGCGATGATAATGCCATTTTACTGTAAGAGCTGTTTGAAAAGGCCGCCTGAAATGTCCCCATGCGGTAAATGAGTTAATAGACCAATAAGAAAGAGAATTCCAAACCTCTCTGGCAATAAAAGCTCATTTCTCATTTTCCCCTGCACTCTCAGACCACTTCTAGACAGTCCTAGCAAAATTCTTGCTTGAGGAATTGCTCTTTGCTAAGAAACTATTTTGGTTTCTTTTTGGCAATTTCTATTAAAAACAATCACAGTAAGGTACTTAATTGTTACCCAGAAATTATTTGATATTGACATAAAAAAAAACAGCTGCATTGAACCTTTAAAAACAGCTTATAACAAATTCCCAAAACACCATTCCTTGTGTTTCGATGTGTAACATATGCAAAACTTTCTAGCCTATTGTTTTTATTGTTTTTTACTTTCCTAAAACTATAATTTTCCACATCACGATTCAGCTGTCGGAGATTTGAGCACTAAATGTCCTAAATCAGGGGAATTGCATGCATAGGCCTATAGGCTTTCACTGTATGCTATTAACATTTAAAAAACCAATATAAAGGAAGAGAAGCTTAGGCTTTAGCCCCAGAGAGATAGAGAGAGAGATATGCCGGCAGATATGCATTTCCTCATCCTTGTCAGATAGGCTACTGCATCTGCTACACAGATATAGGCATACAGAAGAGGCTAATTCGTGAATTTCCTATCAGAATATATTTTTTTATAAAGATAAGCAATATATTGTTACGTTATAGGTGTAAGTCTGCTCGGCCTAAAACATTTTTTCCTCACCTCAAGTTCAACTGTCGGAGTCAGTTGGAGAGGCAGGGCGCACTGCCTTCACATCATAGCCCTGCAGTAGCTAAAGCTTAATAATTGCCACACCAAACCTTAACAAAAGTGTCTACACTTTATTAGGATAATGTAAAAATAAGTCAAGCCATTGATTATAGTGAAAATACAAACAGACTAAATATTGCGGCAAACACTTCACAAAAAATGTAAACAGGCTATATTGCAGAAATTACCAAGAAAGGCTAGTGCCTACCGTACCCAACAAATAACAGCAATAGGCTAATGATTTTTTTCCCCAGACACCTTGAAGGCCCTGAAAGAACTTCACTGGATTCAATGTAAACTGGAATCCATATATCCTGAGGCTGCATTTAGTGTAGCTGGCGATTTTAACAAAGCTAATCTGAGAACAAGGCTACCTCAATTCTACCAGCATGTTGATTGTTGTACCCACTCGAGCGAAACATTGGACCACTGCTACTCTAACTTCCGCGATGCATACAAGACCCTCCTCCGCCATCCCTTAACTCTATCCAACGCTGGTCTGACCAATCGGATTACACGCTTCAAGATTGCTTCGATCACGTGAACTGGGATATGTTCCGGGTAGCTTCAGACAATAACATTGACGTATACGCTGACTTGGTGAGTGAGTTTATTAGGAAGTGCATTGGAGATATTGTACCCACTGTGACTATTAAAACCTTCCCTAAGCAGAAACCATGGATTGATGGCAGCATTCGCGCAAAATTGAACGCACGAACCACCGCATTTAATCATGGCAAGGCGACTGGAAACATGACCGAATACAAATAGTGTAGCTAATCCTTCCACAAGGCAATGAAACAAGCAAAGCGTCAGTATAGAGACAAAGTAGAGTTGCAATTCAACGGCTCAAACCCGAGACGTGTGTGGCAGCGTCTACAGACAATCACGTATTACAAAAAGAAAACCAGCCCCGTTGCGGACATCGACGTCTTGCTCCCAGACAAATTAAACAACTTCTTTGCGTGCTTTGAGGACAATACAGTGCCACCGACATGGCCCGCAACCAAAGACTGTGGGCTCTCCTTCTCCGTGGCCAACGTGAGTAAAACATTTAAATGTGTTAGCCCTCGCAAGGCTGCCGGCCCAGATGGCATTCCTAGCCGCGTCATCAGAGCATGCGCAGACCAGCTGGCAAGTGTGTTTCTGGACATATTCAATCAATCCCTATCCCAGTGTGCTGTCCCCACATGCTTCAAGATGGCCACCATTGTTCCTGTTCCCAAGAAAGCTAAGGTAACTGAACTAAATGACTATCGCCCCGTAGCACTCACTTCTGTTATCATGAAGTGCTTTGAGTGCATTGAGAGACTAGTCAAGGATCCATTTGCTTACCAATAGGTCCACAGACGATGCAATCGCCATCACACTGCACAATCCCATCTGGACAAGAGGAATACCTATGTAAGAATGCTGTTCATTGACTACAGCTCAGCATTCAACACCATAGTACCCTCCAAACTCGTCATTAAGCTTGAGAATCTGGGTCTCGAACCCGTCCTGTGCAACTGGGTCCTGTGGTGAAGGTAGGAAACAACATCTTACACCCAGCTGATCCTCAACACTGGGGCCCCACAAGGGTGCATTCTCAGCCCTCTCCTGTACTCCCTGTTCACCCATGACTACGTGGCCAAGCACGCCTCCAACTCAATCATCAAGTTTGCAGACGACACTACAGTGGTAGTCTTGATTACCAACAACAACGAGACAGCTTACAGGGAGGAGGTGAGAGCCCTCAGAGTGTGGTGTCAGGAAAATAATCTCTCACTCAACGTCAACAATACAAAGGAGAGGATCGTGGACTTCAAGAAACAACAGAGGGAGCACCCCCCTATCCACATCGACGGGACAGCAGTGGAGAATGTGGAAAGTTTTAAATTCCTCGGCGTACACATCATGGACAAACTGAAATGGTCCACCGACACAGCCAGCATGGTGAAGAAGGCACAACAGTGCGAGCCTCAGGAGGCTGAAGAAATTTGTCTTGTCACCTAGAACCCTCACAAACTTTTACAGATGCACAATCGAGAGCATCCTGTCGGGCTGTATCACCTCCTGGTTAAGGCAACTGCACCACCCTCAACCACAAGGCTCTCCAGAGGGTAGTGCGGTCTGCCCAACGCATCACCGGGGGAAAACTACCTGCCCTCCAGGACACCTACAGCATCCGATGTCAAAGGAATGCCAAAAAGATCATCAAGGACAACAACAACCCGAGCCACTGTCTGTTCACCCCGCTATCATCCAGAAGGCAGTACAGGTGTATCAAAGATGAGATCGAGAGACTGAAAAACAGCTTCTATCTCAAAGCCATCAGACTGTTAAACAGCCATCACTAACATAGACAGTCGGCTGCCAACATACAGACTCAAATCACTGGCCAATTTTATAAATTGATTTAATAATGGTATCACTAGTCACTTTACATAATGCCACTTTAATAATGTTTACATATCCTACATTACTCATCTCATTTGTATTTACTGTATTCTATACCATCTACTGCATCTTGCCTATGCCGCACAGCCATCGCACATCCATATATTTATATGTACCTATTCTGATTCCATCCACTTACATTGCTTGTATAAGGTAGTCGTTGTGAATTTGTTAGATTACTTGTTAGATATCACTGCGCGGTCGGAACTAGAAGCACAAGCATTTAGCTACGCTCGCATTAACATCTGCTAACCACATGTATGTGACCAATACAATTTGAACTATCCCTTTAAAACTAATGCAATCCCTTTAAAATGGTGTACTAATATAATATAAGCTTGGTGTGGGATGAATGCACACGAAGACATTCGATGAAAGGGTACAGGTACATGCACTCCCACAATTCCATCCAACTCAACACAGTCAATAAATCAGGAGTACATGGTTAGAATTTTGTACCGAGGGTGTATACATTTCCACACTTTGTTGCGGTATGCTGTATCTCCTATCTTCTACCCACAGTCAGTTGGCACTGTTACAAGCTCTTATTGCAAAGAGGACAGAGGTGCAGTTGTGGTACGTCCACAAACTGACCTTGGCAGTGTTGCAACCCTCACAAAATACCTCCTTTCCTTGCTTCCTTTTTGTTACTGACCATATAATAGTGGACAGGTAGGGAAACTAACCATTGGTTTCACCTATCCAGTTGTTTCAGGCTTGTGGTGAGGCAGAAAAGGAGACAAGGAAACAGGGGGCCATGCAAAAAGTTTGGAACTCGACTTCCATGAACGCCAATAGAGGCCGGGCATCCCACCAACCTGATTAGGTGGTGATGTTAGAAACCTAGCATTACGGCTAAGTAAAGGGTGATTATGGAATACCGTAATAGAGGGAGGGGAAGAAGGTTAGGAGGGGGGAAGGAGGATGCAGACGGGATTTTCTAAAAGTGATCATTTGCCTTAACTGCGCACAGACACGCAGGAAAGTGGAAGAAAAAAAAAACGTCTCGGCATCATGCCTCAAGAATGTCAGCAATGAGCTTACAGACCACATCCCTGACACACAAGAGTCGGAGCCGGAATCACATCCAGACCTATAACAAAGCTGGAAAAATGAGAGGGGACGGAACATCGGTGGAGCGAGAGAGAAGGGGGCCTTCTCCAAAACGACAGAGCCCAATGAGCGGCTCCCTACCGCATCACATGACGCAATCCTAGAAATGGCTTGGAAATCACTCCCGACTGCCAAGATTTTCCCAAAAGGAAAAAAAAGAGAGAGAGAGGAGAAAACACAAGGCGATGTGTTTTACTGCATACCTCTGGCTGGGTCACTACGAGTACAGAACAGACATAAAACAAATCAGACCTGGAATGACCCTCGCCATAGAGAGAGAGAGAAAGAGGGATAGAGAGAGAAAGAGGGATAGAGAGAGAAAGAGGGATAGAGAGCGAGAGCGAGATAGAGAGAGGGGGGAGGTAGCGAGTGAGAGAGGGGGATAGAGAGGGAGAGAGAGAGCAAGAGAGAGAGCGAGAGAGAGCGAGAGAGAGAGCGAGAGAGAGAGCGAGAGCAAGAGAGAGAGCGAGAGAGAGAGCCAGAGAGAGAGAGAGAGAGAGGGATAGAGAGCGAGATAGAGAGAGAGGAGGGGGAGGTAGAGAGTGAGAGAGGGGGATAGAGGGAGAGAGAGAGCAAGAGTGAGAGTGTGAGAGAGAGAGAGGAGAGAGAGAGAGAGAGAGCAAGAGGGAGAGAGAGCGAGAGGGAACTAACTGGCCTATATGGAAATACACTGGCCATACACTCCACATCCACACACAGCGAGATCAACTCAAATCTGCAGAGAGGAGGAGGGAGGGAGAAACGAGCAACTTTACGAGGCGAAGAAAAGTGGGGGGAGGAGGGGGAGAAAGGGAGAGAAAGAAAGAGTCAGAAACACAGGCAAACAGAGCAAAAAATAAGAAAGGGATATAGAAAAACAGGGAGAGAAGTGTCAGAAGAGATAGGAAATGCAGTAATGAAACCCTTAAAAGACGGTGATCGACTGATGGAAAAAAAAAGAGAGCGAAAAGAACAATAGACAGAGAGACAATGGGAGAGAGAGAGAGAGAGAACGTGGAACAACAGAATAGGCCCCGATAGACAGGAGTGAGTAACTGACAGAGCAGACTAGTCCAGTCCTGTCATTCCATTTGCCCTTCTCTCTCTCCCGCTTTCTTTCCCTCCGTCTTACTCCCTGCCTCGTGTTCTATTTTCTTCCCTGCATTCACAGAGAAGCATGCAGCGGCAGCACATGACGAGGTGACCTGTGCCCCACAGGATGGGCTGGACTGGGGGGGGTAACCATGTTCTGTGACCAATCCCCATGGTCTCCACACAGAACACACACACACACACACACACCCCTCTCCAGGCCCCATTGCGAGGGGAGAGAGGCAGTAGCGGCCTGCCCTTTCGCTGGGCCCCTCGCTAGACTCTGGAGAGGGGAGAGAGGACGAGGCAGGGAGAGGCCCGCTTGGACACAAACAGACGAAACACACACAGACAGGCAGCCCCGTCTCTGCAGAGCTCGGCAGCAATTGAGTGCTCTCGCTCTCTCGCAAACACACACACACACAGTCACACACTCTGAACTAGCAAGGACAGGAACGGATAGACAACAGACATGTGGGTGATGTGGGTGCATAAGCACTTTAGCTCTGGTCCCAGTTACATAACCTCAACCCAAAAAGCACAAACCTCGGCGACGTGTACTATGCCCAAAGTCAATCGTCAAGTCATTCCAATTCCAGGAAATAATGCCATGCTGACTTTGTATCATCAGTATGGGTGGATAGTAAAGCATTCTATTTCCACACTACTAACTCATAGTAAATCATACCAACTCACTCATACTAACTAAATCATACTAACTCTTAAAGGTCATGAACAGTCAAAATCATGTTTTTTATTCAATTTGATGATATTTGAAGGAAAACAGATCAAAAAATGACTGTTGCTTATACATTGATAAAGTTACATTTTAGAGTTACTGGTCGCCTCCCCCATGTCTAACACTTGGATTATTTATTAAGGTGACAAGGTGGCATGACCTTAACTCTCATTTTAACACACCAATTGTAACATGATATTCTTTTACTTCATTTAAATATGTACCGCCTTCTAACCAACATCGGAGAAAGAGTGGTTTATATAGCTACAGTGCCTTCAGAAAGTATTTATACACAGGCTTTTTACAATTTTGTTACAAAAGTATTGATAATGAAATACAGAATTTACATAAGTATCCACACCCCTCAGTCAACACATGTTAGAATCACCTTTGACAGTGATATTTCTGGGTAAGTCTCAGAGCTTTGCACACCTGGATTGTACAATATTTGTACATCATTCTTTTCAGAAATTCTTCAAGCTCTGTCAAAGTTGATTGTTAATCGCTAGACAGTCATTTTCAAGTTTTGCCATAGATTTTCAAGCCGACTATAGTCAAAACTAGAACTACGCCACTCAGGAACATTCTATGTCGTCTTGGTAAGCAACACCAGTCTATATTTTCCTGCTGAAAGGTGAATTTGTCTCCCAGTGTCTGTTGGAAAGCAAACTGAACCAGGTTTTCCTCTAGGATTTTTCCTGTGCTTAGCTCTATTCCATTTATTTTTATCCTAAAAAACTCCCTAGTCCTTGACGATGACAAGCATACACATAACATGAGGCAACCACTATCGTGCTTGAAAATATGAGGAGAGGTGCTCAATGATGTGTTGTGTTGGATTTGCCACAAACATAACACTTTGTATTCAGGACAAAGTTCATGCCACATTTTTTTGCAGTTTTCCTTCAGTGCCTTATTACAAACATAATACATGTTTTGGAATATTTTTCATTGTGTACAGGCTTCCTTCTTTTCACTCTGTCAATTAGGTTAGTATTGTTGAGTAACTACAATGTTGTTGATCCATCCTCAGTTTTCTCCTATCACAGCCATTAAACTCTGTAACCGTTTTAATGTCACAATTGGCCTCATAGTGAAATGCCTGAGTGGTTTCCTTCCTCTCTGGCAACTGAGTTAGGAAGGACGCCTGTAACTTTGTAGTGACTGGGTGTATTGATACACCAACCAAAGTGGAGTTCATAATTTTGCCATGCTCAAAAGATGTTCAATGTCTGCTTTTTACCCATCTACCAATAGGTACCTTTCTTTGCTAGGCATTGGGAAATCTCCCTGGTGTTTGTGGTTGAATCTGTGTTTGAAATTCACTGCTCGGCCAATGAACTTAACAGATAATTGTATGTGTGTGTGTGTTATTTTTTAATTAATTTGTCAAAATTTCTAAAAACATAATTCCACTTTGACATTATGGGCTACTGTGTGTAGCAGGCCTGTAACACAAAATCTCAATTCAATCCATTTTAAATTCCAACTGTAACACAACAACATTTAGAAAAAGTCAAAGGGTGTGAATACTTGCTGAAGGCTCTGTAGATAGCTCTTCTACTGGTGCCAAAATTTGACTGGAGGGTGTCAGAAAATATATTTGACAGTTTACCATAATCATCTATGGCAAAGTCAACACATCCGTCAGTGCTGCTGTGAACCACATCACAAGAGACATGCCAAGATGTATAAAGATGTATAAAGATGTATAAAAAAAACATATCATTGTGCAATTTTAATGTTGTTTGAGTTTCTTTGTGTATCCCCACATTTGCTCGAGATGATTTTACTGCAACCCTGCTCACTGCATACAAGTTGCTTGACATGGGCGTTTCAAAGAGCTGTTTGTTAATTAAGGCGAGCTAAGCTCCCCGCCCAATCAGCCTGTCTTTTCAAGAGAAAAAAGTGCTTTTCAGAATATCTTTTCAGGACCTTTAACAACTCACTCATACCAACTCTGCCATACCAACTCCCTCCTACTAACTTATAGTAACTCATACAGGAACCAAACAAAGCCCACTGGGTTTCTCCTTTGCTCACGTTCCCAAGAAGTCGTATTATTCGACATGACTACTGCCTGCCTATACTTAAAACAGTAAAAAATTATATGTGACGCATCGAGCGTAAGAACCAGCAATCACTGGAAGTTTCAACTTGGACCCAACACTAAAGGGCTATTTATACCCTACGGTGCGTAGCGCAGTGTCACAATGTCGTTTTTTGACACAAAAGGGGTGGCTCTTTGTAGTGCGCTCCGACATTATATGTACTCTCTCGATTGTAACGCGCCGTATCATTCCTTGAGTAGTCATGCAGTGTAAGCAATGAAGTTCGCTTGGTTCCTTGATCTGATCTAGAGGCAATGCATCAAAGTAACCTATTTTGCATTGATAAGTAAATATACTCTCAGCGGCTGTTCAAATAACAAACCAAACAACATTGTAGCCTTATTAGAATCTCCACCAAAATGTATTTTGTTTGGAAGTAATAACTATTGATTCCAGGCTATTGGTTAAAACAGCTGTGAGATATGTGCTTTTTCTCTGTCCAAAACATGATGACAGTCAATTTGAAGCTGACATTTGAAGCAGCATATCAAAATTGGGATAATATTGAAGGTTACACTGGCCAGTATAAGAATATTTGCGAGGGCATATTATTTCATTATAAATCTAATTATTTCACATGGCGATGTGGGAAGCTAATCAACTTCAAAATCGCATTATTAGAATCTCTCCAAAAATGTGTTTTGTTTAGAAGTGACTATTGATTATTGATTCCAGGCTACTATTGATTCCAGGCTACTGGTAAAAACAGCTGTGAGATATTTGTTTAGAAGTGATAACGTTATTCTAGGCCATTTGGAAACGTAAAAAAATATAGACGCGCTTTTTTTGCCTGTGAATAAAAATTAAGACATTGTATTTTAAACTGATATGGGAACGAATACACTGAAGCAGCATATCAAATTGGGAACATGTTTTCAGGTAAACGAGCAAGTATAAGAATATTTGCCAGGGCATAATATTTAATTATAAATCTAATTATTTCACATGGCGATGTGGGAAGCGAAAAGGCTAGCTAGCTTGAAGTGTTTAGCCAACTTGCTAGCAAGGGAAGACAAGTGACTCTTCTTTTACTTTAACAACAAATGAGAAGACAACAAGAAAGCCTCTGTCGCCCCCTTGTGAATGTTGCTATTTGGGAGTCTGGATTGGCGCGGTATCTTGTTAACCCCCAAAAAATCTAACTCCCCCAGCGCACGCATGCACATAGGTTTACGCACGTTGAAACCTTAACAGGTGGAACTTAACACTCATTTTTTTTTTTTTAAATTGTACCTTTATTTAACTAGGCAAGTCAGTTAAGAACAAATTCTTATTTTCAATGACAGCCTAGGAACAGTGGGTTAACTGCCTGTTCAGGGGCAGAACAACAGAACAGAACAACAGATTTGTACCTTGTCAGCTCGGGGATTTGAACTTGCAACCTTTCGGTTACTAGTCCAATGCTCTAACCACTAGGCTACCCTGCCACTCCCAAAAACAACTTCAAATGAGCCCTATATACACCTATATGGCACACACTCACACAAAAGCCCATCTTGTGGTGCCTAGTAAAGACCAGCTCTATAGGAGGCCTATACTGTTACATGTGGGAGAGGAGGAAGCAACCAATTAGTGGTCACGGCAGAGGTGGGGTGGGTATGACGACTGTACTGCTGTCGCAGAGTGGACAAAAAGCTAATGGACTATACCAACACGACTGATTGGCCCTCGTACACAACCTGCCATTGTTGTAGCAGTGACTGGCCGGAGCTGAACATGAGCCTACATTACAATGCCCTCGGCTACTGTTCTAGGTTCAGCTCTTGTTGTGCAGCTCCTAGCGGGATAAGAGTTTGGAGTAATGCGGGAGGGCTGTTCCAAAGTCAGTTGTTAAGGGCACAAAGTAATCACTGTGTGTCAGTGAAGCTTGGTCTGAAATGAAAACAACCCCCTACGCCTCTGTTGTTTCAGATCGGAAGGAACTGGATAGGTGTAAGAAGAGGTAAGCAATAGGGGGGGGGAGCTCCACTGAGACCATTGAAAAAGACTAGGTGGAACCGTCACCATCACATTGCTGACTTACACTTATCCGCTCAGTCAGATATGAAATCACCGAAGAAGTGGGGGCTAGGGGAAGTGAATACGAGTTTGTTTTCTTTCAACCGAGAAGGACTTCTGCTTTCTTTAGATCGTATCACGTGTATCCAAGTTCTCCAAATCTCTCGACCCAGTGGTGGAAAAATACGTCTCTTTTGCAACTTGTGGATCAAATCTTTACAGCCCACAACAATGAATATGTTCTTGGCATCTTTTTAGTTTTATCCAAAGCTTTTGACACAGTTGATCATGAAATATTACTTTCTAAATTGCATTATTACGGTTTTCATGAATATACATATAAAATCGGCAGTGGTGAAAAAAGTACCCAATTGTCATACTTGAGTAAAAGAAAAGATATCTTAATAGAAAATTACTCAAGTAAAAGTCACCTAGTAAAATTCTACTTGATTAAAAGTCTAAGAGTATTTGGTTTAAAATATACTTAAGTATCAAAAGTAAAAGTGTAAATAAATTCAAATCCCTTATATTAAGCAAACCAGATTTTTCAGATTTTTTCGTTTTCTTGTTTTTTTTTAATGGATAGGCAGGGGTACACTCCAATACTCAGACATAATTTACAAACGAAGCATGTTTGTTTAGTGACTCCGCCAGATCGGAGGCAGTAGGGATGACCAGAGATGTTCTGTTGATAAGTGCGTGAATTGGACAATTGTCCTGCCTTTATTGAGTAAAAGTAGTTAAAAATATGAACATTAAAGTACGGATAACCCCCCAAAAATGACTTAAGTAGTATTTCAAAGTATTTTTACACCACTGACTAGACCAGTGGTTCTCAAACTTGGGCCTGGGGACCCAAATGGGGGCACATTTTAGTTTTTGCCTTAACACTACAGAGCTGGTTCAAATCATCAACTTATCATCAAGCTTTGGTGATTTGAATCAGCTGTGTAGTGTTAAGGCAAAAACAGAAATGTGCAGGACCAGGTTTGAGAACCACTGGTCTAGACTCTAGAGGTGAACGCGCTGTACGTCAATTTCTACGGGCCTCTAAACATGTCCCCTTGGCTAACTTGACTTCACCATTTCTCTCATCGTCCCCTCTTTGGCAGAGGAAGTGTGATTGAGCAAGGGAGTGTGTTGGGGAGAAATTTGGCACCCCGACCAGGTTCAGATAATCTTATTACACGGTCCTGTACATAGCAACCAGGAACTGCACGTTCCACAACAAGAGGGACTTAATTAGGGGTGCTGCAGTGTACACTGCAACTTATCAGTACATTGTCATCTGCTTATAAATGCTCTCGAGTCCCATCTGAGGTGATGGCAGCCGGTGGCAGGAGAACCGTAACATTAAGACAATAGCTCTTTATTGTCCCTAAGAAGGAAATTGTCTTGGACACACAGTACTGCTGTAGGCTATAAAACATAAACACTACACATTACAAACTTGACAAATACATAGTACAGGCCTACATTGCATTGCCCTGTCATATACATCATACAGATCTATCCTTAGTGGGTTACATAGTTCTTTTGTCCGCGGTAGGCCTATCCCTGGAATGACGCCACTATAATATTGTGTGTCAAGAAAACAAAGGGGGAGTTACACTTCACATTACAGTGCTCTTATGACTCTTATGTATTAATGTTCATAGTAAGTGTCCTCGAGTATCCTCAAGTACAGACTATTGTCATGACTTATTGTACTTACACTGTACGTAGGATTAGGATATGGGTTAAGGGTAGGGCTATAGTCTACAATTGTAAAACAGTAGAACACTGTGATATTTACACAGGAATAAGAACACTGTGGTGTAAAGTGTTAATTAAACAACACGGCTATTCTTTTTTTTTTTGCCCCTTTTTCTGCCCAATTTCGTGGTATCCAATTGCTAGTAGTTACTGTCTTGTCTCATCGCAACAACTCCCGTACGGGCTCGGGAGAGACGAAGGTCGAGAGCCATGCGACCTCCGAAACACAACCCAACCAAGCCGCACTGCTTCTTAACACAGGGCGCATACAACCTGGAAGCCAGCCGCACCAATGTGTCGGAGGAAACACCGTACACCTAGCGACCTGGTCAGCGCGCACTGCGTCCGGCACGCCACAGGAGTCGCTAGTGCGCGACTAGACAAGGATATCCCAACCAGCCAAACCCTCCCTAACCCGGACGACGCTGGGGCAATTGTGCGTGGCCCCATGGACCCCCCGGTCACGGCCGGCTGCGACAGAGCCTGGGCTCGAACCCAGAGTCTCTGGTGGCACAGCTAGGTGCGCCACCCGGGAGGCCACTGCGCCACCCGGGAGGCCCACAACAAGGCTATTCTAATGTAATTGAATGGTTTATTGGTTGAAACCTTTTCAATTCTTCAATCATCTAGGCCTGAGTAAAGATCTATCAGAGGCCGTATGAGAGGAATAACGTACCAATAACACAGAGAGCACTGATATCAATTCACAATTCTTAATAGCTCGAGGACTATCAAATGAACATTTTTGTTGGATTCATTAGAGCCAACCAAAGCATGATTCCTACAACAACATGACCAGTTGCCCCAGGTCACTTATGACTAATCAATGACATTTAACTCAGCATTGTGAGTAGCACTTAGAGAGGCAGTGTTTTGAATTCTCATCATTCCAAATAGTGAAATCTCATATGGAATCACTCATCAACACCTTCAGCTACAAAGGCTGCGAGGTAAAACAAAGGACACTCCCCAGTTCTAAATGGAAACCGGGTCATGTTCAGTAGGAGCAAATGGTAGACAAAATGTTGAAGCAGAGAAGGGGCTGCATGTGAACGTGTCTAACAAGAGCACTGATTTGTTTTCTGTTTGACATTGTGTCCTACACGCTTAGAAAAAAAGGGCTGTGAAAAGGTTCTTAGGCTGTCCCCATGGGAAAACCCTTTTTGGTTCCCAGTAGAACCCTTTTTTGTTTCGGGTAGAACCCTTTTGGGTTCCATGTAGAACCCTCTGTGGAAAGGGTTCTACATGGAACCAAAAAGGATTCTTCAAAGGGTTCTCCTTTTTTCCCAAAAGATGAACATAACTATTGACTAAAATAAGAATGTGAGGTAGCATAAGTTTACTTGCACGCAGAAAGTAAGGCGGTACCGTCCATTACAGCACCCCGGCAAAATAAAATAGTGGAGGTACGCCGTACCGTTAAAACATGATCCATTCACAATAATTAAAACCAAATGCCCCCCAAAAATGTCACTATTACACCACTATGTATCCTTAACGCATGTCAGAGGCATGAAAAATGAGCGAATTGACTCGAAAACAGGTGGTAGCCTATAGCCCACGCTCCAAAATGTGATGTGGTTCGATGAGAACATTGACATTTTGCCAAAGTAGAGATTAGTAGCCGAGACGCGCACTGACAGCAGTGGACACATCAATTCTGGCCTAATGACAATTGCCAAATGTCATTACACTTATTTTTATTTTGTGTAACAGATGTCTCTTTCAATTCACCACTGTTTGGAGGATGGAAATATATTGCGAGTTGATTAATGTGCGCGGGTAGCCTAGTAAAGGAAACCTTTGAAGTGATTGTTTGACAAGCGCGTGCACACATAGGTGGTCACACACCGGGAAAAATGTATTCTACTTTCATGTCACCTACTTCCATGATAGCTCACAGAACAGGCCCAACACTCACTACCAAGTTCCAAACGCCCTCCGGAAGCAACATCAGCACAAGAACTGTTCGTCGGGAGCTTCATGAAATGGATTACTTTGGCCAAGCAGCCACACACTGGTGTAGTGTACAGCTCGCCACCATTGGACTCTGGGTCAAGGGAAATCGTTCTCTGGAGTGATGAATCACGCTTCACCATCTGGCAGTCCGATGGGTGAATCTGGGTTTGGCTGATGCCAGGAGAACGCTACATGCCCAAATGCATGTTGCCAACTGTAAAGTTTGATGGAAGAGGAATAATGGTCTGGAGCGGTTTTCATTGGTTCGGACTAGACCCCCTTCCAGTGAAGGGAAATCTTAACACTACAGCATACAATGACATTCTAGGCGATTCTGTGCTTCCAACTTTGTGGCAACAGTTTGGGGAAGGCCCTTTTCTGTTTCAGCATGACAATGCCCCCGTGCAAAAAGCGAGGTCCATACAGAAATGGTTTGTCGAGATCAGAGTAGAAGAACTTGACTGGCCTGCACAGAGCCCTGACCTCAACCCCATCGAAAACCTTTGGGATGAATTGGAACGCCGACTGTTAGCCAGGCCTAATCGCCCGACCTCACTAATGCTCTTGTGGCTGAATGGAAGCAAGTCACCACAGCATTGTTCCAGTGGAAAGCCTTCCCAAAAGAGTGGAGGCTTAATGCCCATGATTGTGGAATGAGATGTTCGAGCAGGTGTGCACCTACTTTTGGTCATGTACTGTATATTTGATTTAACCTACGTATTGAACCCATTAAGACGAAAAGTTAATGTGAGACATCACAAGAGGCCTATTTTCATCCTTTTATGGTCTAGTAGCAGAAGCCTAAAATGTCATTCCTGTTATGTAAAATAGTAGTGGTCTGTCACATTTGGGGCAAGGGTGTCTGCAATTCACTCAAGCTTTTAATAAGCCTATCGGTCACACTTTCTTTGAATAGTCCGGATTATCCAAATAACAGATGGTCACACTATTAAACTATCTGTTGATAAGCAACTGCTTGCTAAGGTTACGGTTAGGTTTAGAATAAGGGTTAGAGTAGGGGATAAAGTTAGGGTTAAGTTTAGGGTTAGTAGATAGTTAGTTGAAATGTTATTCGATGGTCTGTAGAGATAAAATACCAGGAAAATATTCAACCATAGTCGGTAGAGTAGGGATTATCAACTAGATTCAGCCGCAGAATAATTTTTCTTGAGCGGATGGTTACGGGGCCAGAACATTAATTAACAATAATTTGTAGACTGCAAAAAGAAGGCCAAACAAATATATTTGATTAAAGTGTAATAATTTCAAACCTTGCTTCCATTTGTATTCGACCACATCTCTATTATGCCTGGGAATACTTTGGAACAAATTTCCAAAATGTATGTTTGAAAAAATTATAGTGAAGACATCAAAACTATGAAATAATGCATATGGAATCATGTAGTAACCACCAAAGTGAAGACAGCTTTGCACACTCCTGGCATTCTCTCAACCAGCTTCAAGAGGAATGCTTTTCCAACGGTCTTGAAGGAGTTCCCACACTTGTTGAGCACTTGTTAGCTACTTTTCCTTCACTCTGCGGTCCAATTCATCCCAAACCATCTCAATTGGGTTGTGGTCGGGTGATTTTGTAGACCAGGTCATCTGGTGCAGCACTCCATCACTGTCCTTCTTGGTCAAATAGCCCTTACACAGCCTAGAGGTGTGTTGGGTCATTGTCCTGTTGAAAAACAAATTATAGTCCCACTAAGCGCAAACCAGATGGGATGGCGTATCGCTGCAGAATGCTGTGGTAGCCATGCTAGTTAAGTGAGTCTTGAATTCTAAATAAATCACTGACAGTGTCACCAGCAAAGCACCCCCACACCATCACACCTCATCCTCCATGCTTCACGGTGGGAACCACACCTGCGGAGATCATCCATTCACCTACTCTGCATCTCACAAAGACGATTGGAACCAAAAATCTCAAATTTGGACTCATCAGACCCAAGCACAGATTTCCACCGGTCTAATGTACATTGCTTGAGTTTCTTGGCCCTAGCAAGTCTCTTCTTCTTATTGGTGTCATTTAGTAGTGGTTTCTTTGCAGCAATTTGGCATGAAAGTCTTGATTCTCGCAGTCTCCTCTGAACAGTTGATGTTGAGATGTGTCTGTTACTTGAACTCTATGAAGCATTTATTTGAACTGCAATTTCTGAGGCTGGTAACTCTAATGAACTTATCCTCTGCAGCAGAGGTAACTCTGGGTTCTTCCTTTCCTGTGGCGGTCCTCATGAGAGCCAGTTTCATCATAGCGCTTGATGGTTTTTGCGACGGCACTTGAAGAAAGTTTGAAAGTTCTTGACATTTTCCAGATTGACTGACCTTCATGTCTTAAAGTAATGATGGTTTGCTGATTTGAGCTGTTCTTGCTATAATATGGACTTTGGTGGTCCATATTATGGTCTTTTACCAAATAGGGCTATCTTCTGTATACCACCTCTACCTTGTCACAACACAACTGATTGGCTCAAACGCATTAAGGAAAGAAATTGAGTAAAACACTTTCTAGAAATCAAAAGTAATCTTATGGGTAGTTTGTGCACGCCTCCATGTTTGTTTTTTGCATCAACCAAATATAATAAGCAGAGACAAGATGAGTTTGGTCTTTTCGCAGTATGCATGTTGAAGGGGGTGTGTTGTCTACGATCATTCACTTCCCTTCATTCACTTCCGGAAGTTTACCCGAAAGAGGAGTGAACCATTCCTTCACCTCATTATAACATCTTTGGTCTGACAGACATTTACGTGACACCCAAAATGCATTGTATGATGTCAACAAACATGGCGCGACACATAGCTGGCAAATAGCATTAGCTCATTATATTCAGTACAACCTTCAAAAAGGTATTTTACACCCATCATAGGTGTCCATTACAATCTATGCAATAATCAGAATGCATTATTCGTCACCGGTACTTGAAAACATGTGAATAAAACTGTTAATACATTATGCTCCATACATACATACTTCATGCTACAGTAACAATGACAGCATGATATGCAGAAAATAAGGCACTTACTTTGATAGGAACGCACACATGTCCAAAGTCATTATTTGTATGGAAAACAACAATGGAGGCATTGGGTAAGGGCTCTCCTCGAAGAGGGAAGTTTGTCCGGCTCAGTAAAGCCTCAAACATAAATTGTCAGCAACACCGAAATGGGCTACTTCCATGTGAATTAACGAGGCGGAACACACCTCAATTCAAACTTTTGTTAGAAAATAAAACTTGTTGAAAAAATTATTTGAAATTGACAAGTTGAAACATAGATAATTAGCAGGCAGCGCATGTTAACTGCCCTGTTGTGTAACAATCACATTTTGGAACAACGAGTGCATTCTGACATCACGTGCATAAAACAACTCACGCTGGGCGACTGTTAGAGATATTTGTAACTCGCGTATGAAAAGGTTAATTGAAATGCATTCCAGGTGACAAACTCATGCAGCTGTTTGACAGAATGCCAAGAGTGTACAAAGCAGTCATCAAGGCAAAGGGTGGCTACTTTGAAGAATCTCAAATACAAAATATATTTTGATTTGTTTAACACTTTTTTGGTTATTACATGATTCCATATGTGTAATTTCATAGTTGTGAAGTCTTCGCTATTATTTTACAATGTAGAAAATTGTCAAAACAAAGGAAAACCCTGGAATGATTATGTGTGTCCAAACTTTTAACATATATATATATATATATACACTCAGAAAAAAAAGAAATGTCCCTTTTTCAGGACCCTGTCGTTCAAAGATCATTTGTAAAAATCAAAATAACTTAGCAGATCTTCATTGTAAAGGGTTTAAACACTGTTTCCCATACTTCAATGAACCATAAACAATGAACGAACATGCACCTGTGGAACAGTCGTTAAGACACTAACAGCTTACAGAGTAGGCAATTAAGGTCACAGTGATGAAAACTTAGGACACAAAAGAGGCCTTTCTACTGACTCTGAAAAACACCAAAAGAAAGATGCCCAGGGTCCCTGCTCATCTGCGTGAACGTGCCTGTGGGACAGGTACAGGATGGCAACAACAACTGCCCGAGTTACGCCAGGATTGCACAATCCCTCCGTCAGTGCTCAGACTGTCCTCAATAGGCTGAGAGAGGCTGGACTGAGGGCTTGTAGGCCTGTTGTAAGGCAGGTCCTCACCAAACATCACCGGCAACAACATCCCTTATGGGCACAAACCCACCGTCGCTGGACCAGACAGGACTGGCAAAAAGTGCTCTTCACTGATGAGTCGCGGATTTGTCTCACCAGGGATTATGGTCGGTTTCGTGTTCATCGTCGAAGGAATGGAGGGTCCGTCATGGTCTGGGGCGGTGTGTCACAGTATGATCGTACTGAGCTTGTTGTCATTGCAGACAATCTCAACACTGTGCATTACAGGGAAGACATCCTCTCCCCTCATGTGGTACCCTTCCTGCAGGCTCATCCTGACATGACCCTCCAGCATGACAATGCCACCAGCCATACTGCTCGTTCTGTGCGTAATTTCCTGAAAGACAGGAAAGTCAGTGTTCTGCCATGGCCAGCGAAGAGCCGGATCTCAATTCCATTGAGCACGTCTGGGACCTGTTGGATTGGATGGTGAGGGCTAGGGCCATTTCCCCCAGAAATGTCTGGGAACTTGCAGGTGCCTTGGTGGAAGAGAAGTGGTAACATCTAAAAGCAAGAACTGGCAAATCTGGTGCAGTCCATGAGGAGATGCACTGCAGTACTTAATGCAGCTGGTGGCCACACCAGATACTGACTGCTACTTTTGACCCCCCCCGCTTTGTTCAGGGACACATTGAATTTCTGTTAGTCACATGCCTGTGGAACTTGTTCAGTTTATGTCTGTTGTTGAATCTTATGTTCATACAAATATTTACACATGATAAGTTTGCTGAAAATAAATGCAGTTGACAACAAGATTACTTTCTTTTTTTTTGCTGAGATATATATATATATATATATATATTTATTACAATTGCTTGGAAAAATGGGAGGGCAAAATCCAGTCTGCTGGTTGGAGAATCCTGCTGTAGAGCATCTATAGATGGACTATCCAAATAAAGTCTATAATAAAGGCTATTATTTACAAATTGTGACAGATAATACATATTTGGAAATATCCAGTTGAGATTAAATGCATGCATTTTATACAGATGTAGATTGGCTATGAATGCAAGTATTTAAAACAGATCAAATTAATTTACCTGGGATTTTGGCATGCCCTTTTTTGTAGATGGGAGATAAGGACTTGGAAACTCTCTTCTTAACCATAAAGATATCTTTAATCCTGAAAAATAAGAAATATGCTTAATCAATTCTGACCTTGTTTCAAACAGTTTGGTTGTTTGAATAATAGTCTTATAATATATTCCCTTTAAAGAAAAGCATGACAATTATTTGAGCAACATGCGTGCAATGGTTTGATTGTAAAGATTATTTTGGTCAACTGACAGCCTTGTAACGCTGCGTTTGTTTTGAGCTCGAGCCGCAGAATAGTTTCAGCTTTCACATTCCTTCTCTGGATGCGAGTTTCATACCTGCGTACAACTTTTTCCAAGACCAAATTGCCCTTAATCCGTTTTATCGTCGTCAATCTCTTGAAAATAAAATCATTCCCATGTTGACTTGTGGTATGAGATACTGTGTAATAACTGCGTTATACAAATATCCGCATGTGACCGACTCGAAACGTCCAAACTATCACGCCCAAGGAAGGTTCTAAATGTTGGCTGGTGAGCTGATACTGATAGCTAGCGTGGCTAGATGGCTGGTTAACCCTAAATTGGTGTATCAAGTTCAGGCGATATATCAACTATATTCAGACCGAACGCGACTGCAATTAACGAATACGGCTAGTAATACTGGTTACGATGTTTACCTTGTTCGCTCTACAAACGGCGAATTCTATAGAATAGCTATGATAGACGAGAAATCCCCTGGCCAGACCCTAAATAGATGGCCATTACTTTTTGGTATGCCCCGCCCCCGGACTTCGACAAAATGGGATATTTTCTCCAAGCCTCTCCAATAACCAATCAAAGGTGTAATCTGCGTGTATCCCGTGTATCCCGTGTTTTGGTTGGTGACGGTTTACACCAGCCCTGCTTTGCTTGGTCAGATCCAATGCTCGTAACGTGTGTGAGCGACTCCCCTTCCCCCAAACACAGGGGTGTGTCATGACGTCAGAGGTAACGAAGAGGTAAACAACTTTGACCGCGTGAGGTTTAAAGCAACATTGTTTCTTCGCAGGCACTGATACAGTGCTTCAATAACACTGTAACAATATGACAATAGATGCGCTGAAAAGAAAAGTATAGTATTATATACCACAAGTATGTGCAGCGCACTCTCCTTTGTTATGTGGCCACACAGGTGGCAGCATTGCAATAAAATGTGGAGTTGCAGAGAGGCTCTGAATTAAACATTGCAGCGACATATTCACCGATATTCTCATAGTCTCAGAGTTCATATTATTACTATTATTTTAATTTTAGGATTGTGCGTATGCGGAAGCGCGTGTGTGAGAGAGACAGGGAGAAATAAAAGAACAGAGAGATAGAGGGGTGTGTCTGCGGTGTGCTGCAGATGGCGTGTCAGCTGCCTAACGTTGCATAAACGTGCTTTGTTGCTATGTTTGTTATGCAATGTACTTGTGGAACAAACTATAGAGTACCATGATCCTCCCTTCCTCTCCTTTTAGACACAGACCGGGATACCCACTGAAGAATGGTAAGTGGTGACATTAAGTGGTGATATATTGGTGATATTGATAGTTTACATAGGTGGTTTCAGTTCGGTTCACATGTTTTTGCATGATTTATTAAAGGATTAGTGCATATTGTATGTTGTGTCAGTGACATACACGTTGTGTTGGAATTCATGCCATGGTGTATGTGTGTGTGTGTGTGACAGGATTGGGGGATGGGGGTTCGGGTGAAGGGCAGGGGTGTGTCGACAGTGTAACCATAGTAAATGCGACAGAAATGAAGGAAAGATGGAGAGAGGGGCTCCATCCCTGCCCATACAAAGTCACAGGAAAGGGCATGGAATTTTGGAATGTTGATTATGTTGCCTTTCAATGACAATTACATTTCTTAAATGCCTGGTCAATGTCACAATAGTAATACATTGAAGCTTTCGTGGCCTAATCAATCTGGTTTAATCTTTCTATTCTGGGGGCTATTTTATTGACCTATTCACATATTCTGTTAAATAATCTAGTGTGTCTTCCTATTGTTTGTTTAGAAATAAAATTCAATTTATTTTAAGATGTACATTTTTTTTAAATGCTCAAATTCACTATGCTAGAAGCCAGTGGTAGGTTTTTTTTTCATCCAGAGAGAACAAAATGCAACGATATCTCCTTTCAAATCTACTCATACCATGTTGTGTTTATCAAACGTATATTGCAGTCTCATCACCTCTCCAGTTATCCCTGGATCGATCCAGCCATCAGCACAAGGTTAGCACAATGCTGGGGGCCGCTGTCTGTCCCCTCCTCTTCTTCTCCCCCTTGCTGTTTCAGCACCACTGACTGAAGGTTCCACTTCCACCCGGAACCTGGAACATTTTCTGCAACATAACAAATTCCATTAGGTTCCACAGTTTCAGCCCCTCGTCTGTGTGGTTTAAGTGATGAGACACCACATCAATTCAAATCATACAATAGAATAACTATATCGATAGATTCAATTTACCATATGCCACGTGCAAAATGCCTGTTACAAATAGGAACCGTGTCTAGGCTTACCTATGAATGCATTTTTTTTTTTTTACCTCATCCAAAACCCTAGAAATACTGCATTTGAGTGTGTTGATATATTGGATTTTATCTCATAATTAAGTGTGAGAGTTAACTTTAGAAGCCATGGCTGTGTGTAGTGGAGAGTTGATCCTTGTCCTGAGGCTTGGGTTGCCTTCAAACTGGCTCCAACTCAGGATCAAGCTGTTCTGTTAATGAGGATTTATTTGGCTCCATGACACCTCTGTCAGATCCGTTTTCCGGCGCGGCCATTTTGTGTCCTCAAATGCTCACCCAGTAGCCAGGTTGGACGGTAACCAGGTTGGCAGGGAGTGATGAAATAAGCACTAGCTGGCCAGAGTTGAGTGAGTGAGTGGGTGGGGATAGGGCCGGGGCACGTGTGTGGGGGGGGAATACAGGCAACGTCAAGAAGTCAGTTTCTTTAACTCACTTCAGACATCTACAAACATTTGTATAAATGATTCACAGAAAGTAGAAAAAAAGGTTTCAAAGAGTGGTAAGCATGTTATATCATGTTTTGTTTTCTTCTTATTTTAAAGCCCGTCTAGGTGCTGATGCTGGAAAGTAACATATGCTCATTTTAGAACGTCATTTTAATCTAGGGACTGAAAAATGTGTACAAAAGCTTGGTGATATGCTATGTTATTATTCAACGTGTCAATGTTTTAATTGTATCTGTTCCTATTCAAATACACGTTGTAAATAAATACAGTATTAGGCCTATAGAAGTCATAATATGACATAATAATATAGAGTTATTCGTTAACATAGGACATGGCAAGTATGAGAATATAGAGCTCTGTGATGTGTTGAGTCTCGTTTCTATAGGTTTACCAATCATACAGAATTGTAAAGCTACAGTACAACCTCGGTCTTGAATTGAACGTTGTCAGACCCTCGGAAGAGGGGAATAATTATCACATTGATGAACTGTATGATTTTAAGATCTCTATCCTCCTTGGCAAGAACATGTATATGTATTCATTGATCTGTCAACACTTGCAAAAAACATGAGCACATTACTAGGTATCCCTCCGGGCTAATATCATTATGATATATGGATATCTTTCGGGGGAAAATATTTAAAACGTGACATAGCAGAATGTTAAACACATACACTGTGTACAAAACATTAGGAACACCTGCTCTTTCCTTGACGTAGACTGGACAGTAGAGGTCGACCGATTAAGATTTTTCAACGCCAATACCGATTATTGGAGGACCCCCCCCAAAAAAAACGATACCGATTAATCGGCCGATTTAAAAAAAAAAGGTATTTGTAATAATGACAATTACAACAATACTGAATGAACACTTATTTTAACTTAATATAATACATCAATAAAATCAATTTAGCCTCAAATAAATAATGAAACATGTTCAATTTGGTTTAAATCATGCAAAAACAAAGTGTTGGAGAAGAAAGTAAAAGTGCAATATGTGCCATGTAAGAAAGCTAACGTTTAAGTTCCTTGCTTAGAACATGAGAACATATGAAAGCTGGTGGTTCCTTTTAACATGAGTCTTCAATATTCCCAGGTAAGAAGTTTTAGGTTGTAGTTATTATAGGAATTATAGGACAATTTTTCTCTATACCATTTGTATTTCATTAACCATTGACTATTGGATGTTCTTATAGGCACTTTAGTATTGCCAGTGTAACAGTATAGCTTCCGTCCCTCTCCTCACTCCTACCTGGGCTCAAACCAGGAACACGTCGACAACAGCCACCCTCGAAGCAGCGTTACCCATGCAGAGCAAGGGGAACAACCACTCCAAGTCTCAGAGCGAGTGATGTTTCAAACGCTATTAGCGCACATCGGTTCACATCGGTTACACCAGCCTAATCTCGGGAGTTGATAGGCTTGAAGTCATAAACAGCTGCTGGCAAACGCACGAAAGTGCTATTTGAATGAATGCTTACGAGCCTGCTGCTGCCTACCATCGCTCAGTCAGCCTGCTCTATCAAATCATAGACTTAGTTATAACATGATAACACACAGAAATACGAGCCTTAGGTCATTAATATGGTAGAATCCAGAAACTATCATCTCGAAAACAAGACGTTTATTCTTTCAGTGAAATACGGAACCGTTCTGTATTTTATCTAACGGGTGGCATCCGTAAATCTAAATATTCCTGTTACATTGCACAACCTTCAATGTTATGTCATAATTACGTAAAATTCTGGCAAATTAGGCAGCCCAAACTGTTGCATATACCCTGACTCTGCATGCAATGAACGCAAGAGAAGTGACAATTTCACCTGGTTAATATTGCCTGCTAACCTTTATTTTAGCTAAATATGCAGGTTTAAAAATATATACTTCTGTGTATTGATTTTAAGAAAGGCATTGATGTTTATGGTTAGGTACACATTGGAGCAACGATACGCACCGCATCGATTATATGCAATGCAGGACACGCTAGATAAACTAGTAATATCATCAACCATGTGTAGTTAACTAGTGATTATGACTGATTGATTGATTGTTTTTTATAAGATAAGTTTAATGCTAGCTAGCAGCTTACCTTGGCTTACTGCATTCACGTAACAGGCAGTCTCCTCGTGGAGTGCAATGTAAATCAGGTGGTTAGAGCGTTGGACTAGTTAACTGAAAGGTTGCAAGATTGAATCCCCCGAGCTGAATCCCCCAAGCTGACAAGGTAAAAATCTGTCGTTCTGCCCCTGAACGAGGCAGTTAACCCACTGTTCCTAGGCCGTCATTGAAAATAAGAATGTGTTTTTACATTTACATTTACATTTAAGTCATTTAGCAGACGCTCTTATCCAGAGCGACTTACAAATTGGTGCGTTCACCTTAAGACATCCAGTGGAACAGCCACTTTACAATAGTGCATCTAAATATTTTAAGGGGGGTGAGAAGGATTACTTTATCCTATCCTAGGTATTCCTGAAAGAGGTGGGGTTTCAGGTGTCTCCGGAAGGTGGTGATTGACTCCGCTGTCCTGGCGTCGTGAGGGAGTTTGTTCCACCATTGGGGGGCCAGAGCAGCGAACAGTTTTGACTGGGCTGCGCAGGAACTGTACTTCCTCAGTGGTAGGGAGGCGAGCAGGCCAGAGGTGGATGAACGCAGTGCCCTTGTTTGGGTGTAGGGCCTGATCAGAGCCTGGAGGTACTGAGGTGCCGTTCCCCTCACAGCTCCGTAGGCAAGCACCATGGTCTTGTAGCGGATGCGAGCTTCAACTGGAAGCCAGTGGAGAGAGCGGAGGAGCGGGGTGACGTGGAGAGAACTTGGGAAGGTTGAACACCAGACGGGCTGCGGCGTTCTGGATGAGTTGTAGGGGTTTAATGGCACAGGCAGGGAGCCCAGCCAACAGCGAGTTGCAGTAATCCAGACGGGAGATGACAAGTGCCTGGATTAGGACCTGCGCTGCTTCCTGTGTGAGGCAGGGTCGTACTCTGCGGATGTTGTAGAGCATGAACCTACAAGAACGGGCCACCGCCTTGATGTTAGTTGAGAACGACAGGGTGTTGTCCAGGATCACGCCAAGGTTCTTAGCGCTCTGGGAGGAGGACACAATGGAGTTGTCAACCGTGATGGCGAGATCATGGAATGGGCAGTCCTTCCCCGGGAGGAAGAGCAGCTCCGTCTTGCCGAGGTTCAGCTTGAGGTGGTGATCCGTCATCCACACTGATATGTCTGCCAGACATGCAGAGATGCGATTCGCCACCTGGTCATCAGAAGGGGGAAAGGAGAAGATTAATTGTGTGTTCTTAACTGACTTGCCTAGTTAAATAACGATTAAATAATGGTGTAAAAAAAATATTCACTTCAATCAGTGTAGATGAAGGGGAGGAGACAGGTTAAAGAAGGATTTTTAAATCTTGAGACAATTGAGACACGGATTGTGTATGTGTGCCATTCAGAGGGTGAATGGGCAAGACAAAATATTTAAGTGCTTTTGAACGGGGTACGGTAGTAGGTGCCAGGCGCACCGGTTTGAGTGAACTGCAATGCTAATGGGTTTTTCACATTCAAGGGTTTCCCATGTGTATCAAGAATGGTCCACCACCCAAAGGACATCCAGCAAACTTGACACAACTGTGGGAAGCACTGGAGTCAACATAGGCCAGCATCCCTTTTGAACACTTTCAACACTTTTTAGTCCACGACCCGATGAATTGAGGCTGTTCTGATGGCAAAACTCAATATTAGGAAGGTATTCCAACTATATCATCAACTATATTGAACAAAAATATAAATGCAACATGCAACAATTTAATTGATTTTACAGTTTATACGAGGAAATCAGTCAATTGAAATAAATTCATTAGATCCTAATCTATGGATTTCACATGACTGGGAGTACAGAAATTCATCTGTTGGTCATAGATACCTAAAAATAAAAGGGTCTCACAATGGGCCTCTGGATCACATCACAGCATTTTTGTTTATTCAAATTGCCATCGATAAAATGCAATTGTGTTCATTGTCCATAGCTCATGCCTACCCATATCATATTCCCACTGCCACCATGGGGAACTCTGTTCACAACGTTAACATCAGCAAATCGCTTGGCCACACGACGCCATACAGACGAACCATCAAACAGGAAAAGCGTCAATACAGGACTAAGATTGAATCCTACTACACCGGCTCTGACGCTCTATTACAGACTACAAAGAGAAACACAGCCTCGAGCTACCCAGTGGCACGAGCCTACCAGATGAGCTGAATACTTTTTATTGTCGCTTCGCGGCAAGCAACACTGAAGCATGCATGAGAGCACCAGCTGTTCCGGACAACTGTGTGAGCAAGACCTTTAAACATTCACAAAGCCGTAGGACCAGACAGATTACCAGCACGTGTACTCAAAGTATGCACGGACCAACTGGCAAGTGTCTTTACTGACATTTTCAACTTCTCCCTGATCGAGTCTGTAATACCTACATGTTTCAAGCAGACCACCATAGTCCCTGTGCCCAAGGAAGCGAAGGTAACCTGCCTAAAAGATTACCACCCCGTAGCACTCACATCGGTAGCCATGAAGTGCTTTGAAAGGCTGGTCATGGCTCACATTAACAGCATCATATCCTAGACCCACTCCAATTCGCATACCGCCTCAACAGATCCACAGATGACGTAATCTCAAACGCACTCCACACTGCCCTTTCCCACCTCGACAAAAGGAACACTTATGTGAGACTGCTGTTCATTGACTACAGCTCAGCGTTCAACACCATAGTGCCCACAAAGCTTATAACTAAGCTAAGGACCCTGGGACTAAACACCTCCCTCTGGATCCTGGACTTCCTGACGGGCATGTGGTAAGGGTAGGTGGTAAGAGTAGGCGGGTGGTAAGGGTAGGCGGTAAGGGTAGGTGACAACATGTCTGCCACGCTGATCCTCAACACTGGGACCTCTCAGGGGTGCGTGCTTAGTCCCCTCCTGTACTCCCTATTCACCCACGATTGCATGGCCAAATACAACTCCAACACCATCATTAAGTTTGCTGACGACACAACAGTGATCACCGACAACAATAAGACGGCCTATAGGGAGGAGGTCAGAGACCTGGCAGTGTTGTGCCAGGACAACAACTTCTTCCTCAATGTGAGCAAGACAAAGGTGATTGTGGACTACAGGAAAAAGCGGGCTGAACAGGCCACCATTAACATCGATGGGGCTGTAGTGGAGCGGGTCGAGAGTTTCAAGTTCCTTGGTGTCCACTTCAACAACAAACTAACATGGTTCAAGCACACTAGGACAGTCGTGAAGAGGGCACAACAAAACCGATTCCCCTTCAGGAGACAAACGTTTTGGCATGGGTCCTCAGATCCTCAAAAGGTTCTACAGCTGCACCATCGAGAGCATTGAATCCAGGCATCACTGCCTGGTATTGCAAATGCTCGGCCTCCATCCGCAAGGCACTACAGAGGGTAGTGCAAACGGCCGAGTACATCACTGGAGCCAAGCTTCCTGCCACCCAGGACCTATAAACTAGGCGGTGTCAGAGGAAAGCCCCAAAAATTGTCGAAGACTCCAGTCACACAAGACATTGACTGTTCTCTCTACTACCACACGGCAAGTGGTACCGGAGCGTGAAATCTAGGACCAAAAGGCCCCTTAACAGCTTCTACCCCCAAGCCATAAGACTGCTGAACAATTAATCAAATGGCCACCCGGACTATTTACATTGACCTCCCCCTCCCTCCTTGTTTTTACACTGCTGCTACCCGCTGTTTATTATCAATGCATAGTCACTTTACAAATTACCTCGCTTAACCTGTACCCTCGCACATTGACTCTGTACCGACTCTGTATTTGATTAGATTTTTTAAAACTTTTGTTTTTTTTTGTAAATATTTTCTTAACCCCATTTCCTGAACTGCATTGTTGGTTAAGGGCTTTTTGTATTTCGCGCATGTGACAAATACAATTTGATGGTCTGCGGTTGAGACCCGTTGGACGTACTGCCAAATTCTCTAAAACAACATTGCAGGTGGCTTAAGGTAGAAATTAACATTCAGTTCTCTGGCAACAGATCTGGTGGACATTCCTGCAGTCAGCATGCCAATTGCACGCTCCCTCAACTTGAGACATCTGTGGCATTGTGTTGTGTGACAAAACTGCACATTTTATAGTGGCCTTTTATTGTCCCCAGCAAAAGGTGCACCTGTTTAATCAGCTTCTTGATATGCCACACCTGTCAGGTGGATGGGTTATCTTGGCAAAGGTTAAATGCTCACTAACAGGGATATAAACAAATTTGTGTACAAAATTTGAGAGAAATAAGCTTTTTGTGCAATTTCAGAGAAATTTTGTTTCAGCTCATGAAACATGGCACCAACACTTTAAATGTTGCATTTATATATATGAAAACTTATATATAGGAAAACTTGAGGCCCCCCCCCAAAAAAAAAACTGCCAGTTGTGGAACCCTGACATGTAGACTTCACAGAAAGGCATAGTCTTCCCTTTCAAAACAAAGATGAATTAACACAGCCACAATATAATACCTCCTTTATTGTGTTGCATGTGTTAAGTGAACTTGGGAGTGAAGAAACTTCAACCGCAGATGGAGATAGGCAGGATGTATCTGTAGCCTATTAAGTTTCTCGTTAACTCCTTACATTGGACTTGAACTTGAATTTAGAGTGAAACCAAAGAGACATCTATTTTGTCATAAACTGTCATAACTTCTTTTTTTTTTTTTTTTTTTACCTCACTCCAGCAATATCATTAGATTTTTTTTACATTTAGCTGTTGAATTAATAATGATTCGTAATATGCAGTGGTGTAAAGTACTTAAGTAAAAATACTTCTTATGTAGTTTAAGGTATCTGTACTACTATCTATATTTTGGAAAAATTCTACTTTTACTTCATTACATTCCTAAAGAAAATAATGTACTTTTTACTCCATACATATTACCTGACACCCAAAAGTACTTGTTACATTTTGAATGCTTTGCAGGAATGGAAAATTGTCCAATTCAAGAGAACATCCCCTGTCATTCCTACTGCCTCTGATCTGGCGGACTCACTAAACACACATGCTTTGTTTGTAAATGATGTCTGAGTGTTGGAGTGTGTCCCTGGCTATCCATCTGTAATGATGTCTGAGTGTTGGAGTGTGTCCCTGGCTATCTATCTGTAATGATGTCTGAGTGTTGGAGTGTGTCCCTGGCTATCCATCTGTAATGATGTCTGAGTGTTGGAGTGTGTCCCTGGCTATCTATCTGTAATGATGTCTGAGTGTTGGAGTGTGTCCCTGGCTATCCATCTGTAATGATGTCTGAGTGTTGGAGTGTGTCCCTGGCTATCTATCTGTAATGATGTCTGAGTGTTGGAGTGTGTCCCTGGCTATCTATCTGTAATGATGTCTGAGTGTTGGAGTGTGTCCCTGGCTATCTATCTGTAATGATGTCTGAGTGTTGGAGTGTGTCCCTGGCTATCTATCTGTAATGATGTCTGAGTGTTGGAGTGTGTCCCTGGCTATCTGTAAAGATGTCTGAGTGTTGGAGTGTGTCCCTGGCTATCTATCTGTAATGATGTCTGAGTGTTGGAGTGTGTCCCTGGCTATCTATCTGTAATGATGTCTGAGTGTTGGAGTGTGTCCCTGGCTATCTATCTGTAATGATGTCTGAGTGTTGGAGTGTGTCCCTGGCTATCTATCTGTAATGATGTCTGAGTGTTGGAGTGTGTCCCTGGCTATCTATCTGTAATGATGTCTGAGTGTTGGAGTGTGTCCCTGGCTATCCGTACATTTGAAAAAAGACCAGAAAATGGTTCAGTCTGGCATGTTTAATATAAGGAATTTGAAATGATTTATAGTTTTTCTTTTGATACTTAAGTATATTTTAGCTATTAAATTTACTTTTGATGCTTAAGTATATTTAAAACAAAATACTTTGACTCAATTAGGATTTTACTGGGTGACTCACTTTTAATTGAGTAATTTTCTATCAAGTTATCTTTACTTTTACTCAAGTATGACAAATAAGTACTTTTTCAACCATTGGTAATATGATACAATTAGTAAATGTACTATCCATTTTCATACTAGAAAGACAGACCCTTATTGTCTTATGCAATTGTTTGCATCAAATCCTTAACACTTAACATTGTTGAGATTCTTCAACTTGGAGAATGTATATATTGACCACATGATAGAAAACCATAAGTGGGTTAAGCATTGATTACTGCTGGGCTATTGGCTCTGACCCCTGGCCTGCGACTCCATCTCCCCTCTACAGGCTCCATCTACATAATGTACCTACAACACAGCACTTCTGAAGAAACATCGTATGCTTGCAACAGTTCTGTTTCACTATTGAGAGAACATGAAATAATGGGGTTGTCATAGTGGGTTAGGATTGTAGGTTGATGTGATGCTTTGGTAAGACACATGACCATATACTGCTGTTCCATTGATAGGCAGAAGACATTTTAGCATGAAGTTCAAATGAATAAAACTAGTAAGAGACATTATCCACTCTTTGTGCTGTTATTTTATAGAGGCCATGGCAAGATCTTTAGAGGCTGGCATTCACAGACATGAGAAAAGCAGGGAAAGACAGTCTCGGTTAAAGTTTCTGTGAATGTGTGTTTTTAATAGGGTCTTTCTTCTGTCCCTGTCCAGCTGCACTCTGATCCTCTGTGGTGTCTGTCTGGCTTTGGTGGGGATTCTTCTGAGTAGTCAGAAAAAGCTCCATTATAATATAAACACGAATCTACTGGGTATGACTCCTTTCCTCGGGGCAGACTCTGTGATCACACCCAGGAACCAGCATAAACTGGCCCCAACCTCAACATCTCCGTTGTTTGTCCCGGAGTTAAAGCCCTCAGTGCCCAGAACCATTCTGCATTGTTAAGAAGCTGATATGTCCCATGCCCAAGTCTCACACTGGTCAAATCCTAAAACAAATTTAGAGATGGGTGGCCAGTCTTGGAGTCCAGAACAGTAGAGGTGTGTGGGTAAAATCACTGGGGAAGAAGAAAAAAAAGCCATATTACAACTTATGTGTTGTGATAATTGCGTCGTTTTCTCTATAACCTGTTAGTTCATATGCCTTGCAACCGGGATATATATATATAGTCCTCAAGCTGAGACAATAAGAAGACAGTGGCAGAATACATTCAACCATACTTTTGTTTTAGCACAAAACTGGATAGCAACCTCTGTCCAAAGCATATTGCATGTAACAAAGAACCGGACAAGCTTTGTTCAACTACAGTAGGTGTAATTGATACACACCCACTACTATAATACATGTTGAATGTGTTGGGTATTGGGTAACAACTGGTTTGGACAACAGCTAGTGAGCTAGTAAGTTCCCTCCATGTGTAACCAAGAACGAACAAATGGGGGGGATGGGGTTTTCACTGGAGCAACAAAGGGATGGAGCCCTTCTCAAAAGCATACTATAGTCCTTCTCCAGATTAAGACCTTTGGGGACTAAAATATCTAAGGGATGGAGCCCTTCTCAAAAGCATTACTATAGTCCTTCTCCAGATTAAGACCTTTGGGGACTAAAATATCTAAGGGATGGAGCCCTTCTCAAAAGCATTACTATAGTCCTTCTCCAGATTAAGACCTTTGGGGACTAAAATATCTAAGGGATGGAGCCCTTCTCAAAAGCATACTATAGTCCTTCTCCAGATTAAGACCTTTGGGGACTAAAATATCTAAGGAATGGATCCAGAACATCTCTCTGGATCTTTGGTGTTTGTAAACATCACCACCGCGTCAGTTGGCCCATTGCCACCGCATCAATACCACCACAAGTCAATTGGCCCTTTCCTAAATAAGCCATGGGTGGCGATAGGGATTTGGACTTGTGTTTTTACTGAATTCTCCTTACTGGCCAATGATAATAACAATGTTTACACATGGAGGGAACTTACTAGCTGTTGTCCAAACCAGTTGGTACCCAATACCCAACAAATTCAACATGTATTATAGTAGTGGGTGTGTATCAATTACACCTACTGTAGTTGAAAAAAAGCTTGTCCGGTTTTCCCCAATTGTTGTTTATTGGTTTCACTCCTGTATTTTATCACTAGGTGGAGACATTGACCACAGCACACCAGTACTATCCTGTATGGTCTCTCATTAGCACCACCAGCTGAAGAGTTTTATCCCCAATTATCTTCCCCATGCCCTATATGAACTTGTCCATTCCCTTTGATTATTCTGAAGAAGGCCATTGAAGGCCGAAACGTCAATCTTTTAAACTTGTCTAATAAAACAATGTATTTTTAATGTTGAGCGAGTTCTGCACCTTTTCCTGTCCAATGATGTCTACACATTTTTAGGTTGCACCTCTCACGTCTGGCGGACATTCCTGCAGTCAGCATTCCAATTGCACGCTCCCTCAAAACTTGAGACATCTGTGGAATTGTGTTGTGTGACAAAACTGTACATTTTAGTGGCCTTTTATTGTCCCCAGCACAAGGTGCACCTGTTTCATGATCACGCTGTTCAATCAGCTTCTTGATATGCCACACCTATCAGGTGGATGGATTGTCTTGGCAAAAGTGAAATGCTTACTAAGAGGGATGTAAACAAATGTGTCTATAACATTTGAGAAATAAGCTTTTTGTGCATATGAAAAATGTATGGGATCTTTTATTTCATCTCATGAAACATTGGTTCAACACTTCATATGTTGAGTTTGGAGTTGATTTGGCGATCACTCACATAGATTTTTAGCTAGCGGTGGCTAAAGTCAGTACATTTTATATACAAATGTATGTGGACACCCCTTTAAATGAATGGATCCGGCTATTTCAGCCACACCCATTGCTGATAGGTGTATTAAAGCTAACACACAGCCATGCAATCGCCATAGACAAACATTGGAAGTAGAATGGCCTTACTGAAAAGCTCAGTGACTTTCAATGTGGCACCGTTATAGGATGCCTCCTTTCCAACAAGTCAGTTCATCTAATTTCTGCCCTGCTAGAGCTGCCCCGGTCAACTGTAGGTGCTGTTATTGTGAAGTGGAAACGTCTAGGAGCAACAAGCTCACAGAACGGGACTGCAGAGTGCTGAAGCACATAGCGCATAACAATCTTCTGTCAATCTTCTGTCTTCAGTTGTAACACTTACTACAGAGTTCCAAATTTCCTCTGGAAGCAACATCAGCACAATAACTGTTTGTTAGGGGGCTTTATGAAATGGGTTTCCATGGCTGAGCAGCTGCACACAAGCCTAAGATCACCATGCGCAATGCCAAGTGTCGGCTGGAGTGGTTTAAAGCTCACCGCCATTGGACTCTGGAGCAGTGGAAACTAAAAATGATATACTTTTCACTCCATACATTTTCCCTGACACCCAAAAGTACTCGTTACATTTTGAATGCTAAGCAGGACAGGAAAATTGTCTGATTCACACTCTTATCAAGAGAACATCCCTGGTCATCCCTACTGCCTCTGATCTGGCGGACTCACTAAACACATGCTTTGTTTGTAAAGGATGTCTGAGTGTTGGTGTGCCCCTGGCAATCCGTAAATAAATAAATAAACACGAAAATGGTGCCGTCTGGTTTGCTTAATATAAGGAATTTGAAATTATTTATATTTTTACTTTTGATATTTAAGTATATTTTAAAACAAATACTTTTAGACTTATACTCAAGTAGGATTTTACTGGGTGACTTTCACTTTTACTTGAGTCATGACCATGATTTTGGAATGAGATGATCGACGAGCAGGTGTCCACACTTTTGGTCATTTAGTGTAAGTTATACTAACCCACTGGGCACAGACGTCAGTTCAACGCCTAGTTTTGATATGCATTTGGTTGTCGACTAACGTGAATTCAACGTGAAATCACCATGTCTTTGGATCTACTGTAGGTTAAAAGTTGGGTGAAAAAAAGACGAAATGCCCTTACATGTATGACTTTTTACAAATCCAATCAGTTTTCCACGTTGATTCAACATCACAGCTGTTTAAAGAAAACCGAGCCATGGATTACAGTTCCTCCTGGTCAATATACTACGTTCAGGGTGAGCAACCATCTAACATCATGTTGTCAAATTCTGAACTTACCCTTTAATGTTGTCATTTAACTATGCTCAATCAAACATTGAGGTCTGTTTATGCCCTTGTTTTTCGTTTTTTTTTGGTAAATGAATGTATTATCTTCAGTTAGTAAATTAACGTGTTTATTGATTCTTATGTCACTGTATTGAGCAAACACACACTTTTCCCACAGAATCAGGTTGTCAAGGTGCTTGGCCACATGGATCAGTGCTCCTGAAACTCTCTCTGGATCCGGCAGTGTGCACTGGACTCTGGAAGAATATTCAGGAGTCAGTTCAAATGTGGGGTTGGGTTAAGAATAACCTAGGTCAAAAACCAGGGATAAGAGACAGACAAGTGGCAGATCACTTACCTTGCTTTCACTGTAGGTGAAAGATTAGTGGAATCTGTGTGGGTAGCTGGACAGGTAGGATGACTGACAGTGAAGGTGAACAGGTGATCACGTGTCAGACTTCACAAAGGAAACAAATAACATGTATCCAATCAAATTCATAATCAAAGATCAAATCATATTATTCATTATTAACATAATTTAGGGAATTCAACAGTACAGTTCATTAAGAAGTCAATAGTAATCATCCGTGAGTTTTTTTAACCTTTATTTTACTAGGCAATCAGTTAAGAACACATTCTTATTTTCAATGACGGCCTAGGAACAGTGGCAGAACGACAGATTTGTACCATGTTAGCTCGGGGATTGAACTTGCAACCTTCCGGTTACTAGTCCAACGCTCTAACCACTAGGCTACCCTACCGAGTCATTTAGGCTCGTAACTATTTATCATAAATCATGAAATAATACAAACAGTGAATGGTTATTCAATCTATAGTCCCCATTAGTTTGATATCAAAGTCGATCAGTTCAGCAAACAATGACGTTAATCATTTCACCCTTTCAATTGTCTTCATGTGTACATATAATTAATTTCATTACATATTAACCATATCGATTGTATAATTGGCCTATGAGGATCCGTAGGGCCATGATCATTGACAATTCACATTACACAATATGTTTGAAGCGTGCGCTCCAAGCTCGCTACGCGGTAATAACTATAAGCAATAAATGATGGCCCACTCCCTCGATCGCCACAGATAGTTCAGATGAAAGGTAACAGAGTCGGTGGATTCATGGACCCACAAAACTTCTTGATCAGACGGAGTTAAGGAAGAGAAAGCAGTGAGATCAGGCGATGGCAATGTCCTCCTTTTATGGAGTTGAGATCTGTCGGACATTTCCACCTGACCTAATTAAAGCGCCCCTGGCCCAGCTGAGTAAGTGGCAATGAATTAAAGGATTATTCCACCAACTCCATGGGCCTTTTCTACAGTAGGTCTTATAGTTCTGTAGGAGCACAAAGACCAACTGAGTAATATATCCTCATAATACATGAGATGAAATCAGTTCATCGATAAATGTATCTCAAATAATATCTTCTTGTCACAGAACTGTTGGTTCTTACCTGCAAGAATGGGATCCCTTCTGCTTTCAGCTCCTCTACGGCTCTGACTGTGTCTGAAGGGAGCAGTATACTTCAGTCTTGTTTAGCCAGGTGTGCTTTCAAATCTCATATTGATGCAGTTTTATCTTTCTCTTGGGAGTTGCTATCTTGTAGTCATAAAACAAAAGTTAGAATAACTTTGATTCCTATATCGTATACAATGTCGAACACAGCAGGTAAATTACACCTGCAGCTGATACAAGCTGAATTCTACAGTGTGAGAGCCTTTACCCAGGACAGAATTCACAGTTCTACAAAGCCAGTCCCATGTATTGTTTAGTATTTTATGCCTTGATGACTTATCACTTGCCATATACAAACACATCAGAGGTGGAAATAAACGTTGGGACATTCCAATGCAACATCCTTGAATTCAGCACAGTTAGGTTGAGCCAAATATTCTTTATTTACTGAATATTCCTCTCTAACTGAGAGTTATTGGTGACCCTTGCCTGACCCTGGCCAGTGACTCTCCATCTCCCTCTGCAAGCTGTAGACTTTCCTACCACCACCGGTCTAAACTGGAAAAGCACATATTTCTGAAGAAACTTTGTGTCGATAAGTATGCTATACTAGTTTTGAGAAGATGGAATCGTGGAAGTGGGTTAGGCTAGTGGGTGAATGAAACGTTACGGTAAAACAGCATCAACTTTAACTGTGTTTATTCCACTCTCATAGACCAAACAAAACAAAACAATAGAATGTATTTGGTTGAATCATGTAATAGGGAATGACAGTTACAGTGTGGCTCTGTGTTTCCATGGAATTGGTCATATACTTAAAGGCAATAAGAGCAAATAATTAACAAATCAATCTTATAAAATACAAATAAGAAACGTGATTATACTCGACTACATTTGGGACTAGGTGTCAGTTTTAGTCTCGTGCTTTATCAACAGTTTAAGCATTAAGTTCAAATCAGTCAAGTCTTTGATAATATCAGTAGGCGCTCGATTTAAAGGCGCAAAGTGCAGAAATCGCTCTCCCATTTCCTAGTTGCCAAAATTCGAATATTTCGCCTAATTTCAGTTTATGTGACAAAACAAGCAATGTACAGTGTAGAGAATAATTGTACCATCTCAACCGCTGTGAAATATCTTTTCATAACCAAAGAGATTGTGTTTTCAGCTGTTTGAAGCTGGTGTACAAGACCGAAAGTAAAAGATACAAAAACGAAACTTAGGAACAGGAAGCATAGAAGTAGCGCACAAAGATCAGCTCTTCCGCTTCTTAGACTTTCCTTCAATGAGAATTGCAGATCTAACACTTACCATTCTATGTGAAGTTGGTCAGGTCGCCCAATAGGTTACATATTTCACCTTTAAAGTTGTGATATGAGACATTATAACTTCCTTATCAGCTCTAACTGTGCTGTTCCTAGACAAGAGGCCTATCAGCTCTAACTATGTTGTTCCACTGTTACAGAGGCCATGGCAAGGTCTTTAGAGGCTGGTGTTTACATTGATTACCAAGGCAGGGAAAAACTCTCTCAGCGAAAGTGTGTGTGAATGTGTGTAGGTGTGAGTTATTTAAAGGGTCATAGAATGACAGCTTTCCTCTTTCCCAGTCCAGCTGCACTGGATCCTCTAGGGTCTCTGGCCCAACGTGAATGGTTGAATTTGCTAGGGAATATGCCCTGTATTCGCCTGATTTATAATTTAGACCCCAGAGTCCACTGCGTATTCCTCCCTCCCTCCGGACAGTCTCTGTAAACACACCCAGGGTCCAGTCTACACTGTTCCCAACCTCAACATCCCAGATGTGTGTCCCTGAGTTAAAGCCGTCAGAGCCCAGGACCATTCTATTGTTATAAAACCTCTCTGGGTTGTCAGGATGCTTCTGCGTCCCATCACCAAGTCTCACAGTGGTCAGATCATCAGACAAGATGAGAGATGGGTGGGCAGTCTTGGGATCCAGAGTCACGGTAGCTAAACAATGAGAACAACAGAGATTTTGAATGGGGATTTGCAAACTGCACATTTGGGGCTTAGACCAGGGCCAAGCAACGTTTCACACTTGCATCAAGTAGCATTATGTATTAACTATGGCTAGTAACTGAACATCTTGTCAATTGCAGCAATACAATTATACTTACTATAGTGAGCAAACACTTCAACAATGTCCTGCATCTTCCCACAAAATCTGTGCAGGTTGTCAAGGTGCTTGGCCACATGGATCCGTGCTCCTGAAACCCTCTCTGGATCCGGCAGTGTGCACTGGGCTCTGGAAGAATATTCAGGAGTTAGTTCAACCGTGGGGTTGGGTTAAGAACATCCTTGGCACCCTAGGTTAAGAACCTCAGAGAAGAGAGAGCGAAGAGGCAGGTCACTTACCTTTTCACTGTGACCTTGTAGTTATGCAGAAGAATAAAATACCAAATAAAAAATAAATAATGATAATACATGACATGTAATCCAGCCTGGCCTCAGAGGCATTGCGTATGATACGTTACAAATGGTCGGATTACTTAAAACAGACCCGAAAGTGGCATCTTGTCTAATTAGCAACTTTAGCTAACCACCACCATAGCGTTTTGCAACTACTGAGCATGTTATCTAACCCTCACCCCTATCCCGTACACCTAACCTAGCTAACCTTAGTGACAAATGCTGAAGCATCAGTGACTGTTGTTTAAGACGTATTTTACTGTATCATATGGATTGGAAGGATGTAACAAATAATACATATTGGAGGGACCCCAAAATAAAGTGCCAAATCCTACATGTGATTGTGAGATGACATTGTGCAATCAGTTCATCAATAAATACACTCAGCAAAAAAATAAACGTCCTCTCACTGTCAACTGCATTTATTAAACTTAACATGTAAATATTTGTATGAACATAAGATTCAACAACTGAGACATAAACTAAACAGGTTCCACAGACATGTGACAAACAGAAATGGAATAATGTGTCCCTGAACAAAGGGGGGGGGGGGGTCTAAATCAAAAGTAACAGTCAGTATCTGGTGTGGCCACCAGCTGCATTAAGTACTGCAGTGCATCTCCTCCTCATGGACTGCACCAGGTTTGCCCGTTCTTGCTGAGAGATGTTAACCCACTCTTCCACCAAGGCACCTGCGAGTTCCCGGACATTTCTGGGGGGAATGGCCCTATTCCTCACCCTCAGATCCAACAGGTCCTAGACGTGCTCATTGGGATTGAGATCCAGGCTCTTTGCTGGCCATGGCAGAACACTGACATTCCACCTCCAAATCGATCAAGCTCCAGAGTACAGGCCTCGGTGTAACGCTCATTCCTTTGACAATAAATGCAAATCCGACCATCACCCCTGGTGAGGATCATTTTTTGCCAGTCCTGTCTGGTCCAGCGACGGTGGGTTTGTGCCCATAGGCGACGTTGTTGCCGGTGATGTCTGGTGAGGACCTGGTGAGGACCTGCCTTTACAACAGGCCTACAAGCCCTCAGTCCAGCCTCTCAGCCTATTGCAGACAGTCTGAGCAATGATGGAGGGATTGTGCGTTCCTGGTGTAACTTGGGCAGTTGTTGTTGCCATCCTGTAGCTGTCCCGCAGGTGTGATGTTCGGATGTACCGATCCTGTGCAAGTGTTGTTACACGTGGTCTGCCACTGCGAGGATGATCAGCTGTCTGTCCTGTCTCCCTGTAGCGCTGTCTTAGGCGTCTCACAGTACAGACATTGTAATTTATTGCCCTGGCCATATCTGCAGTCCTCATGCCTCCTTGCAGCATGCCTAAGTCACATTCACGCAGATGAGCACGGAACCTTTGCATCTTTCTTTTGGTGTTTTTCAGAGTCAGTAGAAAGGCCTCTTTAGTGTCCTAAGTTTTCATAACTGTAACCTTAATTGCCTACCGTCTGTAAGCTGTTAGTGCCTTAACGACCGTTCCATAGGTGCATGTTCATTAATTGTTTATGGTTCATTGAACAAGGGGAAACAGTGTTTAAACCCTTTACAATGAAGATCTGTTTATTTATTTGGATTTGTACGAATAATCTTTGAAAGACAGGGTCCTGAAAAAGGGACGTTTCTTTTTTTGCTGAGTTTATATCTCAAATCATTTCTGCTTATTATTGAGTTATTGGTTTTTCCTGAAGGAATGAGATATCTTCTGCTTTCAGCTCCTCCTCTATTGCTTTGATTGTGTCTGAAAGTGATGTAACCCTCCGATCATCTCATCAATCTTCTTCTTCATCAAGTCACTCTTCTGCTCCTCTTCTTCCTTCAGAGTAGCTAACCTGGCCTCCTCGTCCTCTCGAAGCAACTGGTGTATCTTCTCAAACTCCCCTTTAATCTGCCTTTCTGTGTCCTCTGCTTGTAGCTGCAGACAGCGGGAGGAATATGTAAAATACTATTATTACCACAGCAATTCTCACAATTAATCCACAAATGCACAAAGCCATTCAGCTACAGTTAAATTGCACTGTGGCATTAGACAACATAAGTCAACATTCTCACCTTTAATATGGGTTACTGTTTGATGGCAGGCTAGTTTCACTTTATGGAAGATCTCAAACTTCTTCTGTAAGGGCATCAATAAAGTCTTGAGTTCCTCCTAGAATATGAAAATTGACGCTGCATTGAAGACGGTCAACCTGCTATTATTATTTTGTATGAATCGGATTACTGATTATTAGTTTGTAGTTACTTTCAACAGCATTAAAAGTGACATAAGAGCTTAGAATAGACGTGCGATATACACCTACAGGAGTGGGGAATGAAACACTCACCAATTCTACAATGCAAACATGCTGTCCATAAGGACACCAGAGTTTGTAGGTATGATGAGAAAGTAAACACTAACATTTCTTTTTCTTCTGGTGTAAAATGTCAGCAGAATTATGTTGTGGTAATGTTATTATAAGCCCCCTACCTTCAAATCCTGTGCAGCTTCATCCATGGGACAGAAATTGTGGTTTGCATGTTTTTTTTTAGAAGTATGACACACAAAACACACTGGCTGTTTATCATTCAGACAGAAGAGTTTGAGTTTATCGTGGTGCAGAAAGCAGAGCCCCTCAGGCCCTGCTGAATCTCTCCGATTCTTCTCCTCTAAGAAGGCCTCACACAGTTCCTTTACAATTAGGTTACGATGAGGTTCTTCCTTTGAGGATATTCTGCTGCAAATTGGACATTCCAGAGAATCCTTTTGTTTCCAGATTTCACTGAGACAGACTTTACAAAAGCTGTGGCTACATGACAGGATTACAGGATCCCGGAAGATTACTGCACACGGGACAGGAGAAATCCTTTTCTCGGAGAGAATGTTTGGAAGCCATTTTCTTGAAGAAATCGCTGTCACGATCTTCTGTCATGGCTTCTGAAGGGAGCAGCATACTTCAGTTGTGTTTGGTCAGATGTGCTTTCAAAATCTGAGGATGCAGTTTCCTCCTGCTCTTTGGAGCTGCGATCTTGCAGTTGTAGAAAGTTAGAACAAGTTTGAGTCCTATATTGTATCCAATGTCGAACACAGCAGGTGAATTACACCTGTAGCTGATACAAGCAGAATACTAATGTGATGGACTTTACCCAAGACAGAGTTATAAAGAATCCAGTCTCTCACTCACTCACTCTCCCACACACACACAAAGGAGTGTTATCAAGTTCCATATTAGCCAGTGAGCTGGTCCTCTGTCCTGTTCAACCCCTTATGTATTTATACAAGGGCCAACAGCTTTTTTCACCCCAAATCCCAGCTTTAAAAAATATTTTCATACTGACCATATAAAAAAGAAGCACTGTATGTGGGCCTAGTTAGGTGCCAAAAAGTATTTATTTAATAAATATTCCTCTTTGGTTGAGCATTAAAGTAATTATTGGTGACCCTGGCCCTTGACTCTCTATCGCCCTCTGCAGGCTGTAACCACAACACCAGGATAAACTGGAAAAGTTTGTCGCCTATAGTGAGATTGATTGTCTATTTGAAAAAAGTAAAAGTAAATGCTACAGCCCACCTTTAGTGGTTTCATGTGACAGAGATGAAAATATGGACTTGAAATTTAGAGGAGAAATGTAATATTACTATTATGCCTTTGGCTACTGGACAATGAAAGGAAGTGGAATCGCAATAGAACATGAGAGAAATGCTGGTTTCAATGGCATATGAGGAAGTGTTTATAAAATAAATATGGTCAGATTTTTCTTAGGTAACGTTGAAACAAGGAAAGACTTGGCTCATAATTTTTTTTTTTAAAAAAAAAACCCATCTAGGTAAAAAATTAAATAAAACAATATTTGTTTACATGCTGACTGCCTCTGCTCAGATTGCAAGGTGTGCGATGTTAATGTTAATTATCCTACATTATATCTGTGAAATATGACTGGTGTTTGGCCTATATATATATATATATATAGGCCAAACACCATATATATATAATTAAACGTCTCATTAAAGTTTGGCTACATTTTCTATCGCCTCTCATGTCAGCATCGGTGTGGTATGGACATGAAAGGCTGTAGCTAATATACATAGTCTAGCACTTACACTTTGATAAGTATGCTAATTATTTATGTACATTTACATCGCTTGTGTTTTTCTAAACAAATAGCTTGTGTTTTTTGGTGTGTTTTTTGGTTTTTTAATCAATTTAATTGTCTATTTTAATTAATGGCCTTGGTGCCCTTGCAGATGATCTTGGTGCCCTGGCAGATGATCTTGGTGCCTGGCAGATGATCTTTGTGCCCATACCCCATTCTGTACATATCCCATTCTGTACATATCCCATTCTGTACACAACCCATTCTGTACATATCCCATTCTGTACATAACCCATTCTGTACATTTTTATTTTTTATTTTTTTTATTTCACCTTTATTTAACCAGGTAGGCTAGTTGAGAACAAGTTCTCATTTGCAACTGCGACCTGGCCAAGATAAAGCATAGCAAACAAAAGCTCAAACAGTAAGTACCAGTGAATCGCTCAGAATGGAAGTAGTCTGATGAAGTACAGAATGGGATGTGTACAGAATATGTACATATCCCATTCTGTACATATCCCATTCTGTACATAACCCATTCTGTACATATCCCATTCTGTACATATCCCATTCTGTACACAACCCATTCTGTACATATCCCATTCTGTACATAACCCATTCTGTACATATCCCATTCTGTACATATCCCATTCTGTACATATCCCATTCTGTACACATCCCATTCTGTACTTCATCAGACTACTTCCATTCTGAGCGATTCACTGGTACTTACTGTTTGAGCTTTTGTTTGTAATCAGGAAGCAGGAGGATAGAGTCTTGGTCTGATTTGCCGAAGGGAGGTCAAGGGAGGACCTTGTATGTGTTTCTGTGGGTAGAATAAAAGTGGTCCATAGTTTTGGCGCCCCTTGTGGCACATGGAGACATGTTGGTAGAAGTTAGGTAGAATGGATCTTAGTCTTTCCTCGTTAAAATTTCTGCCCACAAGAAACGCCACCTCTGGGTGTGCGGTTTCTTGTTTGTTTATGGGCCCATACAGTTCATTTAATGGCAGGTGGTGTTTGCTTTTTGTGGGATGTAGGCAACAGTGATAATTACAGATGAGATCGATCTTGGTAGATAAAAAGTTCTGCAGTTTACCATGAGGTATTCTATGTCAAGTGAGAAAAATCTTCAGATTTTCTTCTCACTGGAAGCCGCGCACCAGTTATTGTATACACCTCTCCCCCTTTGGACTTGCCCAAAGCCACCATCTGATCATGATGCTGCATGGAGAAACCACTGAGTTGTATATCCATAGATTCAGTCAGCTAAGACTCTGTAAAGCACAGAATATTGCAGCTTTCAAGCCTCTTTAATAGGAGACTCCCGAACGAAGCTCATCCATCTTATTCTCGAGTGACTGGACATTTGCCAATAAAACGTAGGGGAGTGCCGTTAGATTTTCTCTCCGTCTCAGTCTCACCAGGACGCCAGCATGCCTTCTGCATCTATGCCTACGGCGCTTAGGTATCCCAAACAACTGGGTAAGATCCGGTGTAAGTTTGTACTTCAGGAAGATCACAGGATGGACCACCGCCAGGTAGCGCTCGACAGATACAGGACTGGAACACGGGCCGGCCAGTGTAGATGAGACGTGATGAAAACTTAGTCATGTATCGAAGAACATGTCCCAGAACATAATGGTCCAGATAGTACAAGGCCGTACAGAGGCAGTAGAGGATTTCAGACACGGACAGATTGAGAGTGGAGAAGTTCTGAGGCCCCAAGGCCTTCCCCTCCTGTCACTACCGGCCACAGGAAATAGACATTGTTTGGGACACTTAGAATGATGTTGGATACTGCAGGCACAAGGTAGAGCAATGTGATTCATGCAAAAGCAGGATCCAAAGGGACAGGTGGAAGCAGTAGTGAAGTTATTTGCTTTGAATGTATTAATTTCCTTGATATGTCTGTGGTTTCAGTGGACACTGCAAAAAGAGACAAAATAAAAATAACAGTCGGGATTTTCCATTGTAGAGGGAGCAGTTTCGGTACCGGATGACCCAAAAACGAAATAGAAAATGTTCAATTAATTTCCCAAAGTGACTGAATCAGGCTGGAATTGACATCAACCCTTCAAAGCATACAAAAAGAGACCATAATGTTTGAAATCCCAAAATTGGACGTTTCTAAAATACAAAGTAGTCAGGCTAAAAGAACACTTCACTACATCTGATGGTTGATAACAAATGTTACAATTGCCTAACTTATAAAAAGCCACACCTTGGTTGAAGGAGTTCTGTCTGCATTCATGGGGTGGATGTTGCGTGTCAGTCTGAAGAATCAGTGCTTGATGAATCTAAACTTCCATAAACAAATTTTGCAAACAAATACAGCCCATCATCTGGAGCACGGTATGCACATGTAGAGGAAAATCAGCACTCATTGTTCCATCCCTGGTTAAAGGGAGCGGGTTATTTTTGCTCTAGGAAGGAAAACGACAGTGTATAGGAGTGCATCATGAATAAGACGGTTTATTTTAATATTGAAAGAGGAGAAGACATGGCTGTTTCCAGGGATCTCTCCATCTGCCTGCTCAAAGGGTAGTATTATTACACAGGCCATCCACCAACGAGGACCATCAATTGAGATGTTATTAACCAATGAGGAGGATGGATTATGTGATCAGTGCACGCACCTTTAAACAAAGGCATTGTGTACATAATAACATTCTGCTGTCTATTCTCATACACAACATTCATGACCACTCATCAGTCCATTATTGCATTTTACATTCTGTTCACACTCAGGTTGTACATTGTCTAGCTAAGGATTCTCCAACCCTGTTCCTGGAGAGCCACTGTCCTGTTGATTTTCACTCCAACCCTAATCTAGCGCACCTGATTCTAATAAATAGCTCGTTGATGAACTGAATCAAGTTAGTTACAACTGGGGTTGGAGCAAAAACCTATAGGAGGGTAATTCTCCTGGAACAGGGATGGAGAACCATCTAGCTCATCATGTTCTTATTAAATAGATTGCCAAGATACGTTGTAAGTAAACAAAAGTCTATGAGCTAAATTATATTGAAAATATACAAGGATAGTACAGCGGCCTCTGGTAAGACTAAGGGTGACGGTCTATGTATATTTGTAAACAACAGCTGGTGCACGAAATCTAAGGAAGTCTCAAGGTTTTGCTCGCCTGAGGTAGAGTATCTCATGATAAGCTGTAGACCACACTATTTACCAAGAGAGTTTTCATCTGTATTAGCTGGTGGTGATATGTAGCTGTCTACATACCACCAAAAAACGATGCTGGTACTAAGACCACATTCAATAAGCTGCATAGGGCCATAAGTAAACAGGAAAATGCTCACCCAGAGGCGGCGCTCCTAGTGGCCGGGGACTTTAATGCAGGAAAACTCAAATAAGTTTTACCTCATTTCTAACATCATGTTAAATGTGCAACCAGAGGGGAAAAAACTCTAGACAACCTTTACTCCACACACAGAGACACGGACAAAGCTCTCCCTCGCCCTACATTTGGCAAATCTGGCCATAATTATATCCTCCTTTATTCCAGCTTACAAGCAAAAACTAAAGCAGGAAGCACCAGTGACTCAGTCAGTAAAAAAGTGGTCAGATGAAGCAGATGCTAAACTACAGGACTGTTTTGCTAGCACAGACTGGAATATGTTCCAGGATTCTTCCGATGACGTTGAGGAGTACATCACATCAGTCACTGGCTTCATCAATAAGTGCATCAATGACGTTGTTCCCACAGTGACAGTACGTACATACCCCAACCAGAAGCCATGGATAAAGACAAAATCTACAATGAGCTAAAGGGTAGAGCTGCCACTTTCAAGGAGCGGGATTCTAACCCGGAAGCTTATAAGAAGTTCCGCTATGCCCTCCTGACGAACCATCAAACAGGCAATACATCAATACAGGACTAAGATTGAATCGTACTACACTGGCTCCGACACTTGTCGGATGTGGCATAGCTTTCAAACTATTACAGTCTACAAAGGGAAACAGCTGTGAGCTGCCCAGTGACACGAGCCTACCACACTAGCTAAATTACTTCTATGCTCGCTTTGAGACAAGCAACAATGAAGCATGCATGAGAGCACCAGCTGTTCTGGACAACTGTGTGATCACGCACTCCGCAGCCGATGTGAGTAAGGCCTTTGAACAGGTCAACATTCACAAGGCTGCAGGGTCAGTTGGATTACCAGGACGTGCACTCCGAGCATGCGCTGACCAACAGGCAAAGTGTCTTCACTGACATTTTCAACCTCTCCCTGTCTGAGTCTGTAATACCAACATGTTTCAAGCAGACAACCATAGTCCCTGTGCCCAAGAACACTAAGGTAACCTGCCTAAATGACTACCGACCCATAGCACTCACGTCTGTAGCCATGAAGTGCTTCCAAAAGCTGGTCATGGCTCACATCAACACCATCATCCAGGAAACCCTAGACCCACTACAATTTGCATACCGCCCCAACAGAGCCACAGATGATGCAATCTCTATTGCACTCCACACTGCCCTTTCACACCTGGACAAAAGGAACACCTATGTGAGAATGCTAGTCATTGACTACAGCTCAGCATTCAACACCATAGTGCCCTCAGCTCACCACTAAGCTAAGGACCCTGGGACTAAACACCTCCCTCTGCAACTGGATCCTGGACTTCCTGATGGGCCACCCCCAGGTGGTAAAGGTAGGTAACAACACATCCGCCACGCTGATCCTCAACACGGGGGCCCCTCAGGAGTGTGTGCTCAGTCCCCTCCTGTACTCCCTGTTCACTCATGACTGCATGGCCAGGCACGACCACGCCATCATTAAGTTTGCAGAGGACACAACAGTGGTAGACCTAATCACAGACAATGACGAGATAGCCTATGGGGAGGAGGTCAGAGACCTGGCTGTGTGGTGCCAGGACAACAACCTCTCCCTAAACATGATCAAGACAAAGGAGATGATTGTGGACTACAGGAAAAGTAGGATCGAACACGCCCCCATTTTAATTGACGGGGCTGTAGTGGAGCAGGTTGAGCACTTCAAGTTCCTTGGTGTCCACATCACCAACAAACTAACACGGTCCAAGAACACCAAGACAGTTGTGAAGAGGCCACTACATAACCTATACCCCCTCAGGAGACTGAAAATAGTAGTTATGGCGCCGACAGAGATGTTTGCCTCGCGTCAGGTCCTTAGGAAACTATGCAGTAATATGTTTTTGTATGTATTATTTCTTACATTGTTAGCCCAGAAAATCTCAAGTGTTATTAAATACAGCCGGGAAGAACTACTGGATATAAAAGTGATGTCAACTTTCCTGAAGCAAATCTTTGATCGGACCTCCACCCTGGACATGGGATCTTATTCCAGAGGCTGGCCCAAAACAATGTGGTCGCCGCAGGAGAGGCAGACGGAGTGGCCTCCTGGTCAGACTTAGAAGGCTAGCACACCATGCACCGCTTCCGAACAAATTACTTGCCAATGTCCAATCTCTAGACAACAAGGTGGACGAAATTAGGGCACGAGTTGCAATCCAGTGAGACATCCAAGATTGCAACATTCTGTTTCACTGAAACATGCACACTCGGAATATGTTGTCAGAATCGGTACAGCCAGCCGGTTTCTTCACGCATCACGCCAAGAGAAACTAACATCTCTCTGGTAAGAAGAAGGGCGGGTGTGTATCTCTCATGATTCCCCCCCCCCCCCCCAAGCAGACACCTTGAAAGCCCTGAAAGAACTTCACTGGATTCTATGTAAACTGGCAACAATTGATCCTGAGGCTGCATTTATTGTAGCTGGGGATTTTAACAAAGCTAATCTGAGAACGACTGAGAAGTCTTCGTAAATTCTAACAGCATATCGAATGCATGACACAAGCTGGTAGCATTCTGGACCATTGCTACTCCAATTTCCACAATGCATACAAAGTCCTCCCCCGCCCTCACTTCAGCATATCTGACCATGACTCCATTTTGTTGCTCCCAGCCTATAGACAGAAACTCAAACAGGAAACACCCGTGCTCAGGTCTATCCAATGTTGGTCTGACCAATCGCATTCCACGCTTCAAGATTGCTTTGATCACGTGGACTGGGATATGTTCCGGGTAGCCTCAGCCAACAACATTGACGTATATGCTGACTCAAGTGAGCGAGTTTATTAGCAAGTGCATCGGTGATATTGTACCCACTGTGACTATTAAAACCTTCCCTAACCATAAACCGTGGATTGATGGCAGCATTCGTGCAAAACTGAAAGCGCGAACCACCGCTTTTAATCATGGCAAGATGACTGGAAACATGACCGAATACAAACAGTGTAGCTATTCCCTCCACAAGGCAATCAAACAAGCAAAGCTTAAGTATAGAGACAAAGTAGAGTCGCAAATCAACGACACAAACACAAGACACATGTGGCAGGGTCTACAGTCAATCACGGATTGCAAATAGAAAACCAGCCCCGTCGCGGACATCGACGTCTTGGACATTCTGACAGGTTGCCCCCAGGTGGTGAGGGTAGAAAACATCATCACCACTCAGCTGATCCTCAACACTGTGGGGTCCCACAAGGGTGCATTCTCAGCCCCTTCCTGTACTCCCTGTTCACTCATGACTGCGTGGCCATGCACACCTCCAACTCAATCATCAAGTTTGCAGACGACACTACAGTGGTAGTCTTGATTACCAACAACGACGAGACGGCCAACAGGGAGGTGGTGAGGGCCCTCGGAGTGTGGTGTCAGGAAAACAACCTCTCACGCAATGTCAACAAAACAAAGGAGATGATCATGGACTTCAGGAATCAGTAGAGCAAACACCCCCCTATCCCCATTGACGGTATAGTACTAGAGAAGGTGAAAGTTTTAAGTTCCTCAGCGTACACATCACGGACAAACTAAAATAGTCCACCCACACAGACAGCATGGTGAAGAAGGTGCAATAGCGCCTCTTCAACCTCAGGAGGCTGAAGAAATGTGGCTTGTCACCTAAAACACTTACACTTTTACAGATGCACAATCGAGAGCATCCAGTCGGGCTATATCACCGCCTGGTACGGCAACTGCTCCACCCACAACCGCAAGGCTCTCCAGAGGGTAGTGCGGTCTACACAATGCATCACCGGGGGCAAACTACCTGCCCTCTAGGACACCTATAGCACCCGATGTCACAGGAAGGCCAAAAAGATCATCAAGGACAACAACCACCAGAGCCACTGCATGTTCACCCCGCTATCATCCAGAAGGCGAGGTCAGTACAGGTGCATCAAAGCTGGGACCAAGAGACAAAAAAAAAGCTTCTATCTCAAAGCCATCAGACGGTTAAACAGCCACCACTAACATTGAGTGGCTGCTGCCAACATACAGACTCAAATCTCTGGCCACTTTAATAAATGTAATAAACTGATTTAATAAAAGGTATCAATAGTCAATTTAAATAACGCCACTTTAATAATGTCTACATATCCTACATTACTCATCTCATTTGTATTTACTGTATTCTATACCATCTACTGCATCTTGCCTATGCCGCACGGTCGTCGCTCATCCATATATTTATATGCACATATTCTTATTCCTCCCTTTACATTTGTGTGTATAATGTAGTCATTGTGAATGTATTAGATTACTTGTTAGATATTACTGCACTGTCGGAACTAGAAGCACAAGCATTGCCACACTCGCAATAACATCTACTAATCATGTGTGTGTGACCAATAAAATTGGATTTGATTTGAAATATTTGGCATGAGTCCTCAGATTCTCAAAGGTTTCTACAGCTCCACCATCGAGAGCATCCTGACTGATTGCATCACTTCCTGGTATTGCAACTGCTCGGCCTCCGACCGTAAGGCACTACAGAGGGTTGTGTGTACAGCCCAGTACATCACTGGGGCCAACCTTTCTGTCATCCAGAATCTCTATACCAGGCGGTGTCAGAGGAAGGCCCTAAAAATTGTCAAAGACTCCAGCCACCCTAGTCATAGACTGTTCTCTCTGCTACTGCACAGCATACAGTACCAGAGCGCCAAGTCTATGTCCAAGAGACTTCTATTCAGCTTCTAATCCCAAGTCATAAGACTCCTGAACATCTAATCAAATGGCTACCCAGACTATTTGCATTGTCCCGCCCCCTTTTAACACTGCTGCTACTATCTGTTTGTTATCTTTGCATAGTCACTTCAATAACTCTACCTACATATACATATTACTTCAATTATCCCGACAAACTGGTGCCCCCGCACATTGACTCTGTACCAGTACCCCCTGTATATAGCCTCACTATTGTTATTTTACTGCTGCTCTTTAATTATTAGTAAAAATTTAAAAAAATGTTTTTAAGATATTGGTATTTATTTTTTTATGTATTTTTTCTTCACACCTTGTTGTTTAAGGGCTTGTAAGCATTTACCTGTTGTATTCAGCACATTTGACACATTTTTATTTGATTTGAAATCAAAGATATTCAGTGCCTGTCCGACAATGCAAATAGTCTGAGTAGCCATATGATTAGATGTTCAGGAGTCTTATAGCTTGGGGGTAGAAGATGTTGAATAAACAACAAGAGGTTAACTAAAAGGTTTCAGCATTCTATACATCATTTTGTAAACAAATACAGGCCATCACCTGGCATACGGCCCAGTATGAAAAATTAGAGTACATTGAGCTTTTATGCTCTTTTCACACTCAGGTTGTACAATGTATTTGACACAATGAGATACATCTGATATTTGTCTGCACAAACATGTTTATGCAACTGTTATTTATTGTCAGTTACAAAAACAATCTGTTAAAGTATCGAAAGAAGGCAACATCATAAGGAAGAAATACTTTTTCTTCCCACACACGACTGTATACAAAGGTGTATACAAAGACAACTTTCCTCTGCTCACTGATTGGACATTGCATAGTCAGTTGCGTGAAAAATGATTGATTTCTATCTCGTACTATGCAATGCAACTGAGATTCAGGCTATTTTTGGGGGTTGACATACAAATCAACTCAGAAAGAACTTTGTTGCGAGTAACTGAAACTGCATCCAGATCATTTCATTTGACGTCAGTTTAAGGGCTCCTTCAATGTAGCCTTGAGTTCCTCCATGGAATGAAACATGACACTTAAATTTGAGGAAAGTCTCTCTATTCCTGCTTTAATTACTTTTGATATTTATACTGCTGTAAAATGTATAAATTTCAGCAAAATTAGATCGTAGTCATATATTTATTACCGGTATGTCTTATAAGAGTGGGCTTTGCTTATACCTTATAATCCTGTGCAGCTTCATCTATGGGACATAACTTGTGGTTTGCATGTTTTTTTGTTGTTGTTTGACAACTCACAGGCTGTTTATCATTTGGACAGTACAGTTTGAGTTTTACTCTGTGCAGAATACAGAGCACCCCAGACCTGCTGAAGCTCTCTGACACCTCCCGTGAGAAAGCCTCACACAGTTTCTTTAAAATCAGATTACAAGGAGGTTGTCCTGCTGAGGATCTTCTAGAAATGGGAATGTCCAGAATTCATTGAGACAGGCTTTACATAAGCTATGGCTACACGCCAGGTGGTCAGGATCCCTTAAGATGTTACAGCACACAGGACAGGATAAATCCTTTTCTTGGAGAGAATGTTTGGAAGACATGAAAAAAAAAATTCTAGTCACAATCCTCTGTAATGGCCTCTGAAGGGAGGAGAAATGCCTAACATTAGGCTACTTCATGTTTGTTTAGTCAGACGTGCTTTCAAATTTCAGTATTGATGCCATTTCCTCCTACTCTTCGGGGGTTGATTTCTTGTAGTCGTTGGAGTACGTTTGAGTCCTGTATCGTATTATATGTCGAACATAGATAGCAGGTAAATTACACCTGTAGCTGATACAAGATTAATGTTAGTGTGAGCCGGGGGACTTTGTCCTGGAAAGTTGTCATGAGTTCACATGAGTCAGTCACATGAATTGTTAAGAATTTTATGTCTTGATGATGACTTATCACTGGCCAGAACCCTCCCCAAACACACACACATAAAGCACATACACATATTATGGGATTTTCCAGTCATAACATACTTTTCTGTCAATGGGAAAGGATGCAATTAACAAGTCTTTGTTTGGAATGTTCACAAGGCCCAACAAGTATTTTTATTCACAATTCCCAGCTTTAACAAATTCATAAATACTGCCCATATAAAACATAAGTAGTTTGTAAGCCTAATTAGACCCAAAGATGTATTATTTACTGAATATTCCTCTGGTTGAGCATTATATTACTGGTGACCCAGGCCTAACCCTGGGCCGTAACTCTCTTGCCCCCTCTACAGACTATTTACAATTTAAGCCGCAATATTATAGCCAGGGCTAAGAAAGCAATCCCATCATGTACATGCAGCAAAACCACACTTACAGCAGAGCTAGCTAGCTAAGCTAATGGGACGAAAAGGACGGCGATTAGAACGTTTTGCCTGCTATAGTATGTCATGCAGAATCTGAGATTCTTCTACATTTAGGGACCTGCTTGTGGGATTGCCTTTTTTGGTTACATTTAGCTAACAGCCAGCATAAATATGCTAGCGTTAGCTGGCTAGCTAATAGCTAGCTAGTGACTTTCGCTAGTTAGGACGAATATCAACACCCTCAGCTAGCTGTTGAAAGCAGAAGCGAAAACGACAAATACATGCCTATTATCGGACTTATTATTTGTTAGCAAGCTACGTAGGAAAGCACTTCGGGAAAAGCTAGCTGCCATGCTTCTCTAATATATGCAGTACGCTAGCTGTTCAACTAAGCTAGCTGATTAATTAGCTTGTTTGGTAGCAATGTCTTTCTTTTGCCTAGCATTTCGGCATGCATGTTTTTGCAATTCCACGTTTAATGTCTGTTGGCAAAATTGCTACTGAATTGCATTACCGACGCACGAGTAGTTATAACAGCATCTTGTAAAGAGTTTGACGGCACGTGCATGTACCGGATAAGAACCCAGGTTTTAGCTCTTTCTCTTGCGAGTGGTCCTATGGTGTAATGGTTAGCACTCTGGACTTTGAATCCAGCGATCCGAGTTCAAATCTCGGTAGGACCTCGTCATTTTGATTGAAAATATCCTACAGTTACACAAATATTATGGACAGTGAAATTATTGGTAGTTATCTCAGATGTGGATTTGTTGTCTCCTGTCAAAAGGTAAAATACAACAGTTGGTGGGTCTTCCGTACTAGGGCCCCCCAAGTTTTTTAAGCAAAAAAAATTGAATAAAAACTACTTTTTAGAATCATTTGTATTTTCATTGCTGGACATAATAGACTGTAAAACAGGCAATCTGCTCCAATTGATTTTATTTTAATAAATCTTCTAAAGTATTCCCAAACATAATAGACGTGATCGTATACAAACGTAAGCAAGGTTTGAAATTATGTTTTAGTCAAGCATATTTTGGTTTTGCGGTCAAATTTGCAGTCTCCAAATGATTTGTTATTATGTTCCAGCCCCCGTCCATCCCCTCAAGAAAAAAAATAGGCCCGCAGTTGAATCTAGTTGATGATCCCTGCCATAGATACAGTGCCTTCAGAAAGTATTCATACCCCTTGATTTATTTCACATTTTGTGTTACAGCCTGGATTCAATGTAGATTTTTTTCCTCACCCATCAACACACAATACCCCATAATGATTAAAGTAAAAAAGCATGTTTTAAGAAATCCTAAATACAGAAATATCTATTTTACGTAGGTATTCACACCCCAAGTCAATACATGTTAGAATCATCTTCGGCAGCAATTACAGCTGAGTTTCTGGGTAAGTCTAAGACATTTGCACATCTGGATTGTACAATATTTGTACATTATAATTTTTTTAATTCTAATGAGCCATTTTCAAGTCTTGCCATAGATTTTCAGGCTGATTTAAGTCAAAACTGTAACTAGGCCACTCTGGAACATTTAATGTCACCTGGGTAAGCAATTTCAGTGTATTTGGCCTCATTTTAAGTTATTGTCCTGCTGAAATGTGAATTTGTAACCGTGTCTGTTGGAAAGCAGACAACCACGTTTTCCTCTAGGATCTTGTCTGTGCTTGGCTCTATTCCATAGTTTTTGTAATCCTTAAAAACTCCCTAGTCCTTCCTGATGACAAGCATACCCATAACATTGTGGCCACCACCATGCTTGAAAATATGAAAAGTGGTACTCAGTTATGTGTACCCCCAACATAACTCTTTGTATTCAGGACAAAGTTCATTGCTTTGGCACATTTTATTCCCAGTTTTACTTTAGTGCCTTATTGCAAACAGGATGCATGTGTTGGAATATTTTTATTCTGTACAGGCTTCCTTCTTTTCACTGTCATTTAGGTTAGGATTGTGGAGTAAATACAATGTTGTTGATCCATCCTGTTTTTTCCTATCACAGCCATTAATCTTTGTAAATGTTTTAAAATCACCTTTGGCCTCATGGTGAATTCCCTGAACGGTTTCCTTCCTCTCTGGCAATTGAGTGAAGACGCCTGTATCTTTGATGGGACTGGATGTATTGATACACCATCCAACTTTAAGAATCCGCTATCTGAGCAGCTTACCGATCGCTGCAGCTGTACACATCCCATCTGTAAATAGCCCATCCAACTAAATAACTTATCCCCATATTGTTTAAAAAAAAATCATTTGCACACCAGTATTTCTATTTGCACATTATCATCTGCACATCTATCACTCGTGTTAATTTGACAAATTGTAATTACTTCGCTACTATTGACCTATTCATTGCCTTACCTCCTTACCACATTTGCATACACTGTATACAGATTTTTCTATTGTGTTGTTGACTATACTTTTGTTTATCCCATGTGTAACTGTGTTTTTTGTCGCACTGCTTTGCTTTATCTTGGCCAGGTCGCAGCTGTAAATGAGAACTTGTTCTCGACTGGCCTACCTGGTTAAATAAAAATGTTTAAAATGTGACTTGTTGAGCAAATCTCTACTCTTTAACATATTTAAGCTTTCCTTAACAAAGGGGTGAATACTTATTGACAAGACGTTTTTGATTAATTCGTCAACATTTCTAAAAACATAATTCCACCTTGACATTATGGGTTATTGTGTGTAGGACAGTGACACAAAATCTTGATTTAATCCATTTTAAATTCAGGCTGTAATAAAATGGGGGTGTGAATAGGGTGTGAATACTTTCTGTAGGCACTGTACATGGTTTACCACCACTAAACATAGCTCTAGTATGTTTTGATTGGTTCTGAAGGCCTATTAGTATTTAGGTGCATCTACTAAAATCGCTTGGAAATATCACAACATTTTTGTGAGGTAATTGCAATTAAGGCAGACAGAACACATTTTCCCCCAACCTTTTATTTACTACATTTCCAGTTTAAAATATCAATGTTTTTCATATACTGCTTTGTTATAAACTTTATCAGAGACTGAAAATATATCATAAACTCCATATGAAAAATACAAACAATAAATCATTAATCTAAATACTGCAACGATTGTCATGTAAAACACTCGATATCAAAACAGCACAAAAAAGTATACAGGAATCAAACCTCAATAATAAAATATTCCTTTACAAAACAAAATATGAGTGCTTGGTTGTCTATGGCTTCAGCGTTATATATGGCTATACAGTATGTTTGGTTTAATACAAAGCAAATTGCAGGTCCAGGAAATTGGATCATAAAACATGTGGCCCAAAATAATCTCTAGTTCAATCTATTCTGTCATGGGTTTCTTTTATCTTGCTGTAGGATGTTCAGCTACGACTCATCTTAAGTTACAGTTGACTGCAAGGTTCACTAGCAGGTTGATTTAGTTTACATACAGTATTAAATATATTTAGATGTTTGAAAAATACATTTTAGGGGGAAAATAAGAGTATTTTCTGATTCTTAATGTAAGGCCCATATCACTTTGGACATGGTGTGCTATGCTCACATTTATTAATTGCTACATTGAAGTGCATAACGCACCATTGTTAAATAAATACATAAACATAGTGTAGGAAAGTTCTTCTATGGTTTTGGAAAATATTCTTTGGGATATGGTGTGTAAATGTAATCTTTAATTAAAAAACATCAGAGTTCATATCAATATAGCATTTAATCAACTCTTCAAATAGCTCTCTTCATATTCCTCTCCATGGGATCACTTGCTTATCCTCTCTTTGGCATGACAGCCCAATGTAACCACCTCAGTACTGGCATGATAGAAAAAAACATAATAAAGGCCATGGTCATGTTCATAAGGGCACGCAGGGGAAAACATTTTAAAAAGGTTTCGTAACAGAAAATGAAAATGAGTAAGTCCATGGTTATCCTTTGTTTCAATACATAGTGAACACGACCCAGGATATGTTGCCATTCCAGGTCAACTATAAACGCAATAAAAATGACTCCGATTCCATTTCTGACATTCCATTACACTCACACATTTACTATAACCAGCTTCTGTGCTGTTTTGTCCAACTCGTCAAAGAGGTTGACTATACAGAAATTGGGTAACATAATACTGACCAATAAAAAGTGATCTTCCAAATCTGCTTGTGTGCAAACGGGGTAGTCATTGACATTGTACAGGCTTTTTTATAAGGCTAGCCTATTTAAAATTACACATACTTCATAGTCATACAAACATGATTAAATGAAAGGTGATGGCAAACAGTAACTGAATGGACCCCCCAAAATAATATATATAAAGCTCACCCGGTAGAGGTGGTGTTAATCGACTCACTTAACTGTAGAGGAAAAGCTTAACTCTGTATCACCTCAAAATATATTCTCTAACATACCGTCTTGATGGACATGATGCATGTCCAATCCTGTTCCTCTCCTGGACCAGTGGACAGCTATCTTCAATCATGAACACACACAAACACACACCAATTTGCAGACCCATACCCACCAATTTGTACACGCACTCACCAATTTGTACACACAAACATATCGACAAATTTGCAGAAACATATACCCAACCATTATCGCCCACCAATTTACACACTGTGAACCACACACTGTTATCCCCTGTTGTGGCTCTTGCTCTGGGGAGCCCTAGCTCATCTGCGTTGCTGCTGGGGGCCCTAGCTCATCTGCGTTGCTGCTGGGGCCCCAGCATGACCTTGTTGATAAAGTTGACGATGGCCACAGCTGGCTGCTCCGGGTCCATCTCAGCGAACAGGTGACACACGTTCTCGGATGCGCTGCCAGTCCGCCTGGCCACAAAACCAAACACCCTACAGGAGAGAGGGATGATGAGAGAGAAAGAGGGGGGGGGGGGGGGGGGGGGGGGGTGAAAAGAGGTGATGAAAGGGGACCAGAAAAAGGATGGCGTAGGAGATTAGTTCAACAGACAGGTGAATCAAAGAGAACAGGTTTTCTGGTTGTTGTTTTAAGATCTATGATGGTAGCAGAGTTCCCTTTTTCAGTGCACTCATTGTGTTCTTCTAATGAGAATCACAGATATGAGAAGAACCGTGGGGCATCACTTGACTTTAATTCACTTTAAATGATATTTTAAGGATCATTCAATGTAAGGATCAATTTGATAAAAAGTAATATTTTCTAAAAGATGATACTGTTGGATAAATTGCCATGCACACACACAATGCTATCCACACACACAGACAAGCAGAGACACACACATGCACTTACTTGCTTGACTTATCAAAATTAGTCCACCTGAAGCAGACAGACAGGCAGAGAGACAGGGACATAAAGACAAGGCTTAGATAATCACATGGATGCACGAGACAGATAGAGCTTCTCAAATACACCAAAAAAGCAGTCATACAGTTACAGCTGTTGTACTTAACCAGAAAAAAATTATACTATAGTTGCACATTGCACAAACAGGTTTATACTGTACCAGTATTTAGAAACATTAATAGAAGTCCCTTCAAGCTGTAGCAGTCATAATAGCTCAATACAGGGTTAATACTGTTATTAACCCTACAAGATTTAGCCAGGGTTGGGATCAATTAGATTTGAAATAACAATGAACGAGATGAATTGACCCCAACCCTAAACTACATTGCAATATCTGTTTACCAAATGAAGCAGTGTTTAGAAATGACAAAACACAAGGTCAACTTCGCTACATAGCTAAAGACCCTTATGGTCTGTATTTGCTCAAACACATAATTTGTTACTGTTCATTCGGTGGTATTCACATAGAAACACGATCTAGTGGTTGCATATAGGCATAAAGCCAGTGTCAGAACCTATCATTCCATGTGTTGTCTAAAGGTTACTCTAACGTTTGCCTGACGTTGGGCCCACCTCTGGTCCTGAGGCTCCACGCTGCTGAAGGTCACACTGTTGATGGGGTAGTGTCTCCTGAAAAATAGTCTGCATAGAGGAAAAGATAGGAAACGTGGGTAAAAAGAGATGGGGGGACAGTCAGAGGATGATAGTGTGCATACCTAAACAAGAAGATAGCTTTACGGAGGTAAAGTTACAATAAAAATAAATATAAAGAATTTGGTTAGTTATGGGAATAGGCGCCAGCAATGATAAACATAAGTTATTCTGTACACTCAAAGAAATTCCATGTGACAGAAATATATCATGTAAAAGTATTTTGACACTATGTTTAAAATCACTTTAAATTGTTTTAAACGTATAAAAAGTTGGATAAGATTTGAAACACAGGAAACAAGACATCTATCTACATACGATAGCCATAGGACCTGGAATGGTGTTGGATGGAATAGTGGTCGTTTTACAGGCTCGAGACTATCCTATCAACGTGATCTGAATAACTGTAACGTCAGGGAAACTCAAGGGAGGGTGTGTGTGTCACTTAATAACAAGCTGGTGCGCGATCTCTAATCTGAAGGATGTCTTGAGGCTCTGCTCTCCTGAGTTAGAATAGCTCATGATAAGCTGTAGACCATGCTATTTACCAAGAGAGTTTTCATCTATTTAACACCACAAACCGATTCTGGCACTAAGACCACACTCAACGAGCTGTATAGCGCTACATGCAAACAAGAAAATGCTCACGCAGAGGTGGCGCTCATACTGGCCGGTGATTTTAATGCAGGAAAAATGAAAAACGTTTGAGTTAGTTTCGACCAGCATGCCACCTGTGCAACAAGAGGTGAAAAAACTCTAGAACACCTTCACTCCACACAAAGAGACACATACAAAGTTCTCCCTCACCCTCCATTTGGCAAATCTGACAATAAATCTATCCTCCTGATTCCTGCTCACAAGCAAAAATTCAAACAGGAAGTAACAGTGACATGCTCAATAAGGAAGTGGTCCGATGAAGCGGATGCTAAGCTACAGGACTGTTTTTCTAGCACAGAATGGAATATGTTCCAGGATTCATCCTATGGCATTGAGGTTTGAGTTGAGTTTACCACATCAGTCACCGGTTAATAAGTGCATTGATGACGTTGTCCCCACAGTGACCATACGTACATATCCCAACTAGAAGCCATGGATTACAGGCAACATCCGCAATGAGCTAAAGGCTAGAGCTGCCGCTTTCAAGGAACAGGACACTAACACGGATGCTTATAAGAAATCCTGCTATGCCTTGCGACGAACCATCAAACGGGCAAAGCGTCAATACAGGACCAAGATTGAATCATACTACATCGGCTTTGACGCTCGTCGGATGTGGCAGGGCAAGCAAACTACCAGATTACAAAGGGAAACCCAGCCATGAGCTTTCCAGTGAAGGGAGCCTACAATACGAGCTAAATCCCTTCTATGCTCATTTCCAGGCTAGCAACACTGAACCATGCATGAGAGCACCAGCTGTTACGGACGACTGCATGATCAGCCAATGTGAGTAAGTCCTTTAAACGGGTTAACATTTACAAGCCCGCAGACGGATTACCAGGACACGTACTCAGAGCATGAGCTGGCCAGCTGGCAAGTGTCTTCAACATTTTCAACCTCTCACTGACCCAGTCTAATACCTACATGTTTCAAGCAGACCACCTTAGTCCCTGTGCCCAAGAATTCCAAAGTACCCTGTCTAAATGCCTATCGTCCCATAGCACTCACATCTGTAGCCATGAAATGCTTTGAAAGGCTGGCCATGGCTCACATCAACCCACTCCAATTTGCATACCGCCCCAACAGGTCCACAGATGACGCAATCTCTATTGCGTACCCTTTCCCACCTTGGACAAGAGGAACACCTACGTGATATTGCTGTTCACTGACTACAGTTCAGTGTTCAACACCAAAGTGCCCTCCAAACTCAACACTAAACTAAGGACACTTTCCTGCTACCACACGGAAAGTGATACTGATGCACCAAGTCTGGAACCAATGGGACCCTGAACAGCTTCTAACCCAAGTCATACGACTGCTAAATAGTTAGTTAAATAGTTAACCAATAGCTACCTGGAATATATGCATTGACCCTTTTCACTAACTCTTGACTCATCACATAATCTGCTGTTACTGTGGACACCCCATCAAATGAGTGGATTCGGCTATTTCAGCCACACCTGTGCAATCGCCATAGACAAACATTGGCAGTAGAATGGCCTTACTGAAGAGCTCAGTGACTTTCAATGTGGTACCGTCATAGGATGCCACCTTTCCAACAAGTTAGTTTGTCAAATTTCTGCCCTGCTAGAGCTGCTCTGGTCAACTGTAAGTGCTGTTGTTGTGAAGAGGAAACATCTAAGAGCAACAACAAGCTCACAGGACGGGATCGCAGAGTGCTGAAGCGCGCAGGACGTAAAAATTGTCCGTCCTCGGTTGCAACACTCACTACCAAGTTCCAAACTACCTCTGGAAGCAACGCCTGCACAATAAACTGTTCGTTGGGAGCTTCATGTTATGGGTTTCTATGGCCGAGCAGCCGCACACAAGCCTAAGATCACCATGTGCAATTTCAAGCGTCGGCTGGAGTGGTGTAAAGAACTCTACCATTGGACTCTGGAGCAGTGGACAAGTTCTCTCTGGAGTGATGAATGAAGCTTCATCCTCTGGCAGTCGGACGGGCGAATCTGGGTTTGGCAGATGCCAGGAGAATGCTACCTGCCCCAAAGCATAGTGCCAACTGTAAAGTTTGGTCGAGGAGGAATAATGGTCTGGAGCTGTTTTTCATGGTTCGGTCTAGTTCCCTTAATTCTATTGAAGGAAAAACGCTACAGCATACAATGAAATTCTAGACGATTCTGTGCTTCCAACTTTGTGGCAACAGTTTGGGGAAGGCCCTTTCCTGTTTCAGCATGACAATGCCCCCATGCACAAAGCGAGGTCCATACATAAATTGTTTGCCGAGATCGGTGTGGAAGACCTTGACTGGCCTGCAGAGCCCTGACCTCAACCCCAATGAACACCTTTGGGATGAATTGGAACGCCGACTGTGAGCCAGGCCCAATTACCCAACATCGGTGCCTGACCTCACTAATGCTCTAGTGGCTGAATGGAAGCAAGCCCCCACAGCAATACTCCATCTAGTGGAAAGCCTTCCCAGAAGAGTGGAGGCTGTTATGGCAGCAAAGAGGGGATCAACTCCATATTAATGCCCGTGATTTTGGAATGAGATGTTTGAGAAGCAGGTGCCCACTTACTTTTGGTCATGTAGTGTATGTACTTATCTACCTAAATTACTTCGTACCCCTGCACGTCGTTACTGGTCCCCCGTGTATATAGCAAAGTTATAGGTACTAATTTTGTATTTATTCCTTGTGTTATTCTTTTTCTAATTTTCTATTACTTATATATTTTTTTCTCTGCATTGCTGGTAAGGACGCCTTAGTAAGCATTTCCCTGTTAGTCTACATCTGTTGTTTCCAAAGCATGTGACACATTTTTTTAACTTGATTTTGGATGTAAACAGACTAGGTTAGGCAGGTGTAGGCCTAATCTTAAGCCAGGTAGTACACACCTTCTCTGGCTGTCGGTCAGCGTGATACCCTGAGTGGACACTTTGAAGTGGACCACTGTGGCTGTGGGCCGAGGACTCTGGGTCAGAGTGCACCTGGTCGCCTTGGAGACAGCTTGAGGCCCGGTCAGTGACTCTGTCTCCACAGAGTTCAGGTAGAGTACGTTACAGGCTGGAGGGAGATGGGGATGGAGAGGGGGAGAGAGAAAGAGAGGGAGAGTCAGAGAGATGGGGGGGGGGGGGGTGAGAGATGGAGGGAGGGAGAGGTTAGGGAGAGAGAAAGAGAGGGAGGGAGGGAGATTAGGAATGATGGATTTCCATGGATTAACATGAGCAGTATTTAGAGATGGAATTAGGTCGTGTCACACCTACACAAGGCAAACCTAATTTGAGAGGAGATTGCCGAGCTTAATGCAATGATAGACAGTGAGTGTGGATTGACGTAAATGGGGTGGGTATATTTGCTAAATCATGCTAGCATTCCACACTGTTTTCCTATCTCTCTGTGGTGATTCAGGTACCTAGAGCCACCACTACTGGCGAAAACCTGCATTGCAGCTGTATTTGACCCATGAACTTTTAACTCTCTCACCTGCGCCCTGTTTGAGGAGGTCTGCTGCAGTACTGGTGTTGCTGGCACTATGCATCTCCTGCAGCTCTCCAACCAGATCTGGAAAACAGTGATGTTAGGACAACATTGTCCCATGACTCACCTTAAAACCATGCAAACACTGTGTACATACATACACAACACAAACACACACATAACACACTCCCAATACACACTTCACATGCACTTTCTGTAAATTGTATATCGTGTATTGCACACATATAGCTTATGCACTATTGATATACACATGTAGTATCTGCCCCATATTGTTAGATAAAAAGTGACTCCTTTGAAACATATAGGGATTTACCTTTCTCTGGGATGCACAAGGCACATGGCAGGGAGATAGGAGTGATGGAGTGCTGGTACACTAAGGCAGATAAACTTCCTAAAACACATACGCATATCAGATCAGCACAGGTATAGGAGGCGAGGAAGGGAAGTTCCCATTTTCACAATAAATCAAATCAAATTTGTCACATGCTCCGAATACAGCAGGTGTAGACCTTACCGTGAAATGCATACTTACAAGCCCTTATCCAACCATGCAGTTCAAGAAAGAGTTAAGAAAATATTTACTAAAAAAACGAAAGTAAATATAAAATAAAAAGTGACAATAAAAATGAGCCTTTATACAGGGGGTACCGATACCGAGTCATTCTGCGGGGGTACAGGTTAGTTGAGTTATTTTGTACATTTAGGTAGGGGCAAAGTGACTATGCATAGATAATAAACAGCGAGTAGCAGCAGTGTAAAAACAAAGGGAGGAGGCGGGTGTCAATGTAAATGGACGGATGATCCATTTGATGAATTGTTCTGCAGTCTATTTGGCTTGGGGGAAGGAGCTGTTAAAATGGCTTGACGCACCCATCCCGTTAGCGGGATCATTTTCATCAATACCCGCTGAATTGCAGCGCACCAAATTCAAATTAAATTACTAAACATACTTAATTTTCATGAAATCACAAGTGCAATATAGCAAAACACAGCTTAGCTTGTTGTTAATCCACCTGGTGTGTCAGATTTCAATACAGCTTTTCCGCGAAAGCATAACAAGCGTTTATGTAAGAACATCTCTCTCAGTAGACAAAATATTACAAACACCTAGCAGGCAAGTAGATTGGTCACGAAAGTCAGAAAAGCAATAGATTAAATCGCTTAAATTTGATGATCTTCGGATGTTTGCACTCACGAGACTCCCAGTTACACAATAAATGTTCCTTTTGTTCCATAAAGATTATTTTTATATCCAAAATACCTCCATTTGTTTGGCGCATTATGTTCAGAAATCCACAGGCTCGAGCGGTCACGACATCGCAAACGAAAATTCCAAATAATATCCGTAATGTCCACAGAAACATGTCAAACGTTTTTTATAATCAATCCTCCGGTTGTTTTTAAAATATATAATCGATAATATATAAACCGTGACTGTCGCTTTTTCAATAGGAGAGGGAGAGACAATGCCTGCCCCACTCTGTTGCGCAAGCAAAACTCTGCGAACACCCAGGTATCCACTGACAGGATGTTATCTTTCTCGCTCATTTTTCAAAATAAAAGCCTGAAACTATGTTTAAAGACTGTTGACACCTTGAGGAAGCCATAGGAAAAGGAATCTGGTTGATATCCCTTTAAATGGAGGCAAGGCATCCAATGGAACAGAGAGCTTTCAGGAAATACAGCACTTCCTGGTTTGATTTTCCTCAGGTTTTCGCCTGCAATATCAGTTCTGATATACTCAGACAATATTTGGACCGTTTTGGAAACTTTAGGGTGTTTTCTATCCTAAGCTGACAATTATATGCATATTCTAGTTTCTGGGCCTGAGAAATAGGCAGTTTCAAATGGGTATGTTTTTTAGCCAAAAAATGAAAATCCTGCCCCCTACACTCAAGAAGTTTTTAAGGAGCCGGTACCGCTTGCCGTGCGGTAACTACATACTTAATGAGTATATATACTACATATCATTAGTTCATTTTAGTATACTGTAAACGGAACAGTATCCTTTCAGTTGAGCGTACTAGCTTTTCGCCAGTCTCACAGAAGTTGATGCTGTTGCTATGCAACATCTTGCTAGCTAATTAGCATAACACATTACTAGTTAGACATTTTACGACTTCGTGTGTGTTCTTAAATTCAATCTGGAGTGCCAGAGTGCGCTCGTTGTCAGATTGTCCGTTTGTAAATTCAGAGCGCACACTGGACACTCGGGCCGAGGAGTAGGGTTGATTTGAGCATTCTGACCTTACAACGGCAGTCAAGCACCCAAGCTAACGTTGGCTAGAGTGACCACTCTGACCATTTTACTCGCCTTAGCAGAGCTGGTTAGGCTGTTTTCATGTTATACAGAGCTTTACTGACTGTTGCTGGCAACAATTTAATTACGCATTTTTGCCGACGTTAACTAAACACCAGCCATATCCAACCGGTGTTGGGCACTCGTAAATTCATTAATCTGGCTCTGGTACACTCAGACAAGAGTGCTCTGAAATCGGAGAAGATAGCCAAAGCGAATTTATGAAAGCACCCGATTGTCCATTGAGAACCCACAACGACTTTACAATTTAGCTAAACTAAGAATGGAGGGAATAATAAAGTCAATAAACGTTGGATAGTTAGATAGCATGTAGTTTATATACTGGCAAGTTTGATTTTAAGTAGCCAATTTACGTTAGGTAACTAGCTAACATACCGGTACATACTGCTGTAATGATATGCTATGTGGTTCGTAAGGACAGCGTAGCTAAAAAATTGTCATCAAACATAATGTGCAAGGTAACTTATTTGAAAAGTAATAACTTGATTACATTGCTCAACATTTGGTTAACATTTGTCATAATGAGTTAAAGCAATGAATTTGTAAACACTATCGTTGGCTGCATTTTTACAGCTATTTTCTTAAAATCTGAAACGATGTGAAGCCACGCCCATTTCCTGAATAATTGCATTATTTATTTTTTGTATTTCACCTTTATTTAACCAGGTAGTCAAGTTGAGAACAAGTTGTCATTTACAAGTGCGATCTGGCCAAGATAAAGCAAAGCAGTTCGACACATACAACAACACAGAGTTACACATGGAGTAAAACAAACATACAGTCAATAATACAGTAGAAAAATAAGTCTATATACAATGTGAGCAAATTAGGTGAGATAAGGGAGTAAAAGGTCATGGTGGTGAAGTAAATACAATATAGCAAGTAAAACACTGGAATGGTAGATTTGCAGTGGAAGAATGTGCAAAGTAGAGATAGAAATAATGGGGTGCAAATGAGCTAAATAAATAAATACAGTAGTGGGAGAGGTAGTTGTTTGGGCTAAATTATAGATGGGCTATGTACAGGTGCAGTAATCTGTGAGCTGCTCTGACAGCTGGTGCTTAAAGCTAGTGAGGGAGAAAAGTGTTTCCAGTTTCAGAGATTTTTGTAGTTCGTTCCAGTCATTGGCAGCAGAGAACTGGAAGGAGAGGCGGCCAAAGGAAGAATTGGTTTTGGGGGTGACCAGAGAGAAATACCTACTGGAGCGCGTGATACAGGTGGGTGCTGCTATGGTGACCAGCGAGCTGAGATAATGGGGGACTTTACCTAGCAGGGTCTTGTAGATGACCTGGAGCCAGTGGGTTTGGCAACGAGTATGAAGCGAGGGCCAGCCAACGAGAGCGTACAGGTCGCAGTGGTGGGTAGTATATGGGGCTTTGGTGACAAAACGGATGGCACTGTGATAGACTGCATTAAATTTATTGAGTAGGGTATTGGAGGCTATTTTCTAAATGACATCGCCGAAGTCGAGGATCGGTAGGATGGTCAGTTTTACAAGTATATGTTTGGCAGCATTTTTTATTTAAAAAAAAAACATTTTACATTTTTTTATTCTATTTTTTTTTTTTTTTTTAACCTTTATTTAACCAGGCAAGTCAGTTAAGAACACATTCTTATTTTCAATGACGGCCTGGGAACAGTGGGTTAACTGCCTGTTCAGGGGCAGAACGACAGATTTGTACCTTGTCAGCTCGGGGGTTTGAACTCGCAACCGGTTACTAGTCCAACGCTCTAACCACTAGGCTACGCTGCCGCCCCATGAGTGAAGGGTGCTTTGTTGCGAAATATGAAACAAATTCTAGATTCAACTTTGGATTGGAGATGTTTGATGTGAGTCTGGAAGGAGAGTTTACAGTCTAAACAGACACCTAGGTAGTGATGTTAGACGGGCGGGCAGGTGCAGGCAGCGATCGGTTGAAGAGCTTGCATTTAATTTTACTTGTATTTAAGAGCAATTGGAGGCCACGGGAGGAGAGTTGTATGGCATTGAAGCTCATCTGGAGGGTTGTTAACACAGTGTCCAAAGAAGGGCCAGAAGTATACAGAATGGTGTCGTCTGCGTAGAGGTGGACTCACCAGCAGCAAGAGCGACATCATTGATGTATACAGAGAAGAGAGTCCGTCCAAGAATTGAACCCTGTGGCACCCCCATAGAGACTGCCAGAGACCTGGACAACAGGCCCTCCGATTTGACACACTGAACTCTATCAGAGAAGTAGTTGGTGAACTAGGCGAGGCAATCATTTGAGAAACCAAGGCTATCAGGTCTGCCGATGAGGATGTGGTGATTGACAGAGTCGAAATCCTTGGCCAGGTCAATGAATACGGCTGCACAGTATTGTTTCTTATCGATGGCGGTTAAGATATCATTTAAGACCTTGAGCGTGGCTGAGGTGCACCCATGACCAGCTCTGAAACCAGATTGCATAGTGGAGAAGGTATGGTGGGATTCGAAATGGTCTGTAATCTGTTTGTTGACTTGGCTTTCGAAGACCTTAGAAAGGCAGGGTAGGATGGATATAGGTCTGCAGCAGTTTGGGTCAAGAGTGTCTCCCCTTTTGAAGAGGGGGATGACCGCAGCTGCTTTCCAATCTTTGGGAATCTCAGACGACACGAGAGGTTGAACAAGCTAGTAATAGGGGTTGCAACAAATTTGGCAGATACTTTTAGAAAGAAAGGGTCCAGATTGTCTATAGCCCGGCTGATTTGTAGGGGTCCAGATTTTGCAGCTCTTTCAGATCATCAGCTGACTGGATTTGGGAGAAGGAGAAATGGGAAAGGCTTGGGAGAGTTGCTGTGGGGGGTGCAGTGCTGTTGACCGGGGTAGGGGTAACCAGGTGGAAAGCATGGCCAGCCGTAGAAAAATGCTTATTGAAAATTCTCAATTATAGTGGATTTATCGGTGGTGACAGTGTTTCCTATCCTCAGTGCAGTGGGCAGCTGGGAGGAGGTGTTCTTATTCTCCATGGACTTTAGTGTCCCAGAATTTTTTTGAGTTTTTGTTGCAGGAAGCAAATTTCTGCTTGAAAAAGCTAGCCTTGGTTTTTCTAACTGCCTGTGTATATTGGTTTCTAGCTTCCCTGAAAAGTTGCATATCAAGGGGGCTGTTCGATGCTAATGCAGAACGCCATAGGGTGTTTTTGTGTTGGTTAAGGGCAGTCAGGTCTGGAGAGAACCAAGGGATATCTGTTCCTGGTTCTAAATTTCTTGAATGCTCATTTAAGATGGGGAGGAAGGCATTTAAAAAAAAAAAAAAACAGGCATCCTCAATATTCTTCCAGGATACCCCGGCCAGGTCGATTAGATAGGCCTGCTCGCTGAAGTGTTTCAGGGAGCGTTCGACAGTGATGAGTGGAGGTCGTTTGACTGCTGACCCATTACGGATGCAGGCAATGAGGCAGTGATCGCTGAGATCTTGGTTGAAAACAGCAGAGGTGTATTTAGAGGGCAAGTTGGTTAGGATATCTATGAGGGTGCACGTGTTTACGGCTTTGGGGTGGTACCTGGTCATTGATCATTTGTGTGAGATTGAGGGCATCAAGCTTAGATTGTAGGATGGCTGGGGTGTTAAGCACGTTCCAGTTTAGGTCGCCTAGCTGCACGAGCTCTGAAGATAGATGGGGGGCAATCAGTTCACATATGGTATCCAGAGCACAGCTGGGGGCAGAGGCTGGTCTATAGCATTATGGGCCCTAAAGTATGGAAATCTGCGTGTGTACTTCATATTTTGCAGAATGACATCCAGGAACCTTTGGCATACTACATACATACATTTGGCATACTATATCCATACTATAACCAATAAGCATAATATATACTAAATTCACATCACAAATAGTATGGGTAATATGAGTATTCAAACACAGATTATGATTTGGTTTACAGAATTTTTTGGCCTTCCTCTGACATTGCCTAGTACATAGGTCCTGGATAGTAGGAAGCTTGGACCCAGTGATATACTGGGCCGTACGCACTACCCTCTGTATCGCCTTACGGTCAGATGCCGAGCAGTTTCCATACCAGGCGGTGATGCAACCGGTCAGGATGCTCTCGATGGTGCACGCTGTAGAACTTTTTGAGGATCTGGGGAGCCATGCCAAATCTTTTAAATCTCCCGAGGAGGAAAAGGTGTTGTCATGCCCTCTTCACGACTGTCTTGGGTTGTGGTTGGACCATGATAGTTCGTTGGTGGACACCAAGGAACTTGAAACCCCCTCCACTGCAGTCCGCCAATTTTAATGGGGGCCTGTTTGGCCCGCATTTTCCTGTAGTCCATGATCAGCTCTTTTGTCTTGCTCACATTGAGGGAGAGGTTGTTGTCCTGGCACCACTGCCAGGTCTCTGACCTCCTCCCTATAGGCTGTCTCATCGTTGTCGATGATCAGGCCTACCACTGTTGTGTCGTCAGAAAACGTATTGATGGTGTTGGCCACACAGTTGTGGGTGAAAAGGGAGTACAGGCGGGGACTAAGCACGCAACCCTGAGGGGTCCCGATGTTGAGGATCAGTGTGGCAGATGTGTTGTTGCCTACCTGTCAGGAAGTCCTGGATCCAGTTGCAGAGGGAGGTGTTTTGTCCCATGGTCCTTAGCTTAGTGATGAGCTTTGTGGGCACTATGGTGTTGAACGCTGAGCTTTAGTCAATGAATAGCATTCTCACGTAGGTATTCCTTTTGTCCAGGTGGGAAAGGGCAGTGTGGAGTGCAATTGAGATTGCATCATCTGTGGATCTGTTGGGGTGGTATGTGAATTGGAGTGGGTCTAGGGTTTCCTGGATGATGGTGTCAAAGCACTTCATGGCTACCGACGTGAGTGGTAGGCAGGTTACCTTGGGCACAGAGACTATGGTGGTCTGTTTGAAACATATAGGTATTACAGACTCGGTCAGGGAGATGTGGAAAATGTCGGTGAAGACACTTGCCAGTGGGTCCACGCATGCTTTGAGTACAAGTACCTGGTAGTTTGTCTGGTCCCGCGGCTTTGTGAATGTCTACCTGTTTAAAGGTCTTGCTCACATCGACTACCGAGAGCATGATCAAGCAGTCGTCCGGAAAGGCTGGTGCTCTCATGCATGCTTCAGCATTGCTTGCCTCGAAGCGAGCATAAAAGGCCTTTAGCTCGTCTGGTAGGCTCACGTCACTGGGCAGCTCGCGTCCCTTTGTAGTCTAATAATTTGCAAGTCCTGCCACATCCAACGAGCGTCAGAGCTCGTTTAGTGGGATTCAATCTTAGTCCTGTATTGATGCTTTGCATTTGATGGTGTAGTGGTATTTCTTCTATAAGCGCCCAGATTAGTGTCTCTAGCCTAAAGCTCGGAGCGGATGTTCCCTGTAATCGATGGCTTCTGGTTGGGATATGAACGTATGGTCACTGTGGGGACAATGTCGTCGATGCACTTATTAATGAAGCCGGTGACTGAGGTGGTATACTCCTCAATGCCATTGGATGAATCCCGGAACATATTCCAGTCTTGGTTAGCAAAACAGTCCTGTAGCGTAGCATCCTTGTCATCTGACCACTTCCGTATTGAGCGAGTCACTGGTACTTCCTGCTTTAGTTTTTGCTTGTAATCAGGAATAGGGGTGGATAGAATTATGGTCAGATTTGCCAAATGGAGGGTGAGGGAGAGCTTTGTATGTGTCTCGGTGTGTGGAGTAAAGGTAGTCTTGAGTTTTTTTCCCCCTCTGGTTGCACGTGACATGCTGGTAGAAATTTGGTAAAACGGATTTAAGTTTGCCTGCATTAAAGTCCCCGGCCACTAGGAGCGCAGCTTCTGGATGAGCATTTTCTTGTTTGCTTATGGCCTTATACAGCTCGTTGAGTGCTGTCTTAGTGCCAGCATCGGTTTGTGGTGGCAAATAGACGGCTACGAATAATAGATGATAACTCTCTGGTAGATAGTGTGGTCTACAGCTTATCATGAAGTACTCTACCTCAGGTGGGCAATATCGCAAGACTTCTTTTATTTTAGAAATAGCGCACCAGCTGTTATTTACAAATAGACACACACCCTACCCTGCCCCTCGTCTTACCAGACGTAGCTTCTCTGTCCGGCCGATGCACAGAATACCCAGTCAGCTCTATAGTGTCGTCGTTCAGGCACGACTCTGTGAAATTTAGGATATTCTTAAATCGTAGATTATCCATTTTATTTTCCAGTGATTGCATGTTGGACAATAGTACTGATGGTAGTGGAAGTTTACTCACTCGCCTGCGAATTCTCAGAAGGCAGCCCTACCTCCACCCCCCTTTTCTCCATTCTTCACGTAAATGACGGGGGTTTGAGCTTGGTCTCGAGAAAGCAGTATATCCTTTGCATCGGACTCGTTAAAGTAAAAATCTTTGTCCAGTTCGAGGTGAGTAATCGCTGTTCTGATGTCCAGAAGCTCTTTTTGGTCATAGGAAACGGTAGCAGCAACATTATGTACAAAATACATTTTAAAAATCAGTTTTCAAACAATGCAAAAAAAAACAAGCAAAATAGCACAGTTGGTTAGGAGCCCGTAAAACATCAGCCATCCCCTCCAGCGCCATTATACACTAGAGTCGAGTAGAGCTGTAATGCGCTGGCCTGGTTATGCAGCCACCATAGTTGCTGGAACCATGCTGTGAAGACAATGTCAACTAAAAATATCTGAGCCAGCTCAGTAGCTCTACGGTTTGGGTCTGCAGTGTATGATAGTGTGAAAAGGTCATTAGAGCAATGATTGACGTAAATGTGAGGCCAACAGCGACATCTGCAGGATGGAAATAGGACTCACCGAAATAGGACTCGTTCTGACAGCCCTTTATCTTGACCCCCCGCGAGCCCGTCTCTATGAGGAAATGTCTGACTAGCTGCGCCTGAGAATCGACTGAGACAGACAGAGAAAAGAAGGGAGGAAGAGAGACAGAATGCGAGGAGGGAGAGAGAAGAGAGAGAATGAGACCTCAATGAATTCTAGGTAGTTTTAGAAGACAACACCTTTCCATAGTATCAAGAAAAACTATGCTGGTCATAGTAGTGAACAATTGGCTTTTGCCCAATAAGAACGATCTCCCTTTCTTTTGCTTAATCTTCCAACAAAATTAAATGATGATAAAGCAAAACAGTACAAAGTTAGTAAACTGTTACATGAACCAAAATCATGACCTTTGCCTTTTGGGAACAATAAATATGAATTGAATTTACGGCAAGCGTTGTTGACGTTGTTTGAAGGATGGCTGGCCACCTTGAGGGCCAGGCCGTAGGCCCCTTGGAAGGAGTTACTGTCCCGGATCAGGAAGGACCCTGGCTCCTTGTCCTTCAACACAGCGATGGCTACATGGAGGGAGAAGAAACACGTATTATGGAAGAAATTTGTTACTAAGACTTATAAATATACACTACAACAGTGTTTCTCAACTCAATATAGTACCAGATGTTTCCATATAAACACAGTTGCAATTGACATTAGATCATGTGTTGGGGACTGTCCAAATTAAGTGAGACCCTTTAAAACCTCAGAAGAGGCCTGTGCCCTTACCTTGGTCTCTTGAGATGCTAGGCTTGTACCAGAACTTGGAGCTGTCCTGGACAAACTTGGCATTGACCTTGCTGCTCTCCACCACCTCCTCTCTGACACCAGGGTGTGCCAGTCCTCGTCTGACAGATGGGGGCAGCTAGCTCCCCACCGAGGGTGAGAAAGTGACCTGGAGGAGGCTGGACTGAGGAGAGACCCCCATGGGTCCTATAGCACCCAGAGAGGCCCTGAGAAGAGACTGTGAACCATAACCATTGGGGGACCCTGGCATGGACGACAGGCGCCTCTTTTCGGGGAGGGGGGGCTGGGCGGCGGGGATGGTGACGGCGGTGTAGCCCGTGTAGGGGACGTGTGGCACGTTGAGTAGAGGGTAGTAATAGGACGCCAGGGGAAAGGTTGGGGTGTTGTACCCATCTGGGACAGGCGATGGGGGTTTGGGGTCGCTGTCACTCACATGGGTCAGTCTTCGCCCAGCTGGGTCCGTGGCCAATGGAGAGGGCTGAGGGGAGGGGCGTCGCTCTGGGGAACCCATGTAAAGGTGCGGAGAGGGAGGGACAGAGCTGGGGCTGGAACAAGGGGTCAGGGATGTGCCACTGCCCTTTTCTGACAGGAGGGAGTCACTAGGGAGAGCGGTGCCATTGAGTTGCACTTGGACTGGGCCGAATGAATTCTTTGGGCTCGGGACGGAGGCAGCCTGAGTGGACATCTCAGTTCCGCTAGACCCCTTTGTTTCACTCTCTCCGACCTCCAATTCTCCGTCTTCAGCTGTAGTTGGAGGTGGATGTACACTTACAGTGTGCACTTGCGTTGAGCCAGTACGGTTTACGCGTTCATTCGGCATCTGTATGTTCTCTTTAGAAGAAGAGATGTCATCTTGGTTTTGTGTCTCCACCAACGTTGGTGGTGTCGAGGAGTGTCCATTCGGCAGTGTCCATTCGGTTTCTGGTGTGCTACTGTTGCTGTTAGGCTCCCGCGTGGTGGAGTGGGAGGCTGAGGCTTCAGACATTGGGGCCACACTGAGGGACTCTATCAGCTGGGGCCCATGACTTGGCTTCTGGGGGCCTGCTGGAGGACTCCGGGTGGAACCCTCGGTGGGGTCACACATCTTCTCTTCATCTGGTTTCTTCTCACTAGAGCAGAGACATTAGAATGTTAGTTTCTACTCATTGACACATTTAAAAAGTACTAAAGCCAACGTAGAAGAGGTACGTGATGACACAGTACAGGGAAATGCCAACAGTACAGGGAACATAGTATTTGTAAATACAAAAAATGTGTTTTGTGATAAAACCGAATTTAAAGAGAAAGACTGAAAAGGTTTGTATTCTTTAATTATTATATAAGGTGAAATGTATTTCAAGGACAAGTGGCATTGCCAGTTGTAATTGTATTGACTTCAAAGTCACAGTAATCATTAAATGCCCGTCCAGCATACAGTACATCACGTTATCACATAACAGTCAGTTCAAAATATATTGGCACCCTTGATAAAGATGAGCAAAACATACTGTATAAAATAAATAAAATACTGGCCTTTTTTGTATGGTCAAAAACATTTGGAAATGATGTTGTTTTATACTACTACAATTGCACAGAGAAAGAGATTGTGTTTAACAAGTAATATTTATTTCTCTCAAAAACATATGGGTAAAAATGATTGGCACCCCTGTTATCAACACCTCACCTTGAGAGGATAACACAGAGTATTTTTCTCAAATGTTATATGAGATTGGAGAACACGTTGGGAGGGATCTTAGACCATTCCTCCATACAGAATCTTCCCAGATCCTTGATATCTTCCATCTATGCTTATGGACTGCCCGCTTCAATTCAAACCACAGGGTTTCAATGGGGTTCCAGTCCAGAGACATTGCAAAATGTTTATTTTGTAGTCAATTTCTTTGTGGCTTTTGATGTGTGCTTGGGGCTATTGTCTTGCTGGAAGATCCACTTGCGGCCAAGTTTCAGCCTCTTGGCAGAGGCAACCAGATTTTTGGGCTAAAATGTCCTGGTACTGGACATGATTCCATTGACCTTAACAAGGGCCCCAGGACCAGTGAAGTCAATTAAAATAGAGCTCTTTAGCCACGTACACCAGTGGTGGGTTTTGCATCGAAAGAAAGATGCATATGCAGAAAAGAACCCAATCCCTACTGTAAAATATGGTGGTGGATCTTTGATGTTATGGGGCTATTTTTTCTTCCACTGTTCCTGGGGTCCTTGTTAACCCAGTATCAGACATTTTTGCTAAAAATCTCCCGCTACCATAACATTATTTATTTTTTGACAGCTGAAGAAAGCGCACACATTTCCTTCAGAAAATGTACTTGTTGTGGTTTAGTAATTTTTCTTAGATGTAAGTGTTCACTGCAGGCTGACTAGCATCTATTAAGTTACAAATGTCGAACAAATTAAATGCCCAAATCAACTTAAAAAAACAACAACAACCGTTTTGTAGATACTTTAAGCTGTAAAATAAAATGTTTTGGTTGTTGATTTTTTGAAAAATGTGAAGCGGGGCATCCGTTATACAGTAAATAAAATGTGTATGGCCTTTGTAGGGAAAATGCTAAATTGACCAAAGATCAGCAACTAGAGGCAACTTCAGCCTATACCTGGATACATAACAGGAGGTTAAGGGTTACCCACCTGTCTTCACTGTGTGCAGGGCTGCTGGTGATAGTTGTGTAGTCTGGATCAGAGTCTGATAAGGGGGTGGGGCAAGCGGGCTGTCCATCAATCTCTGCTTGCCCCAATGACCCCTGGGAAGAAGAGTCCTCCATGCCCACACTGTTCTGCACCACCTCTGACACACCTATAATGAGTGAGAGAGAGAAAATGAGGGAGGGAGAGTAAACGAGAGAGGGGAGAGTAAGAGAAAGAAGGTCCAGTTAGATCTGATCCATCTAGTGTAAACAGGTGCATAATACAGTACATGTATTATGCACTTACCAGTGTGTCCATCAGTCTGTTGCTGCCGGTCGGTGGGTGGTTCCGAGGGGGAGGCACCAGAGTTTGTGCCACCAGGGGGCAGGGGCGAGGCAGACCCGGACTGGTACCCCGAGGCGTACCCCCGGCTCCCGTGACTCTCCGAGGGGGAGACCTGCTGGTAGGGCTCGCAGGGGCAGGAGTGTAGGGGGGGTTGAGGGGTGTGGTACCCACTGCTGCCACGGGGGCTGTCCAGGAGGGGGTGGGGGCTGGGATACCTAGGCAGGTTAGGGCCTAGCAGGAAAACAGAAGGGTCGTGACCTTGACCCAGAGGGGAGTGATGGCCTCTATAGGACGACATCCCTCCCACTGAACGCTGCCAAATCTCTGCCTCTCGCTCCGCCTCCCATAGATTCTCCGCCTCCCAAAGCTGAGAAGGCCCCTCCCTCCCCCGCCTCAACCCGGCCTCCCTGTCCCACAGCTCAGAGTCCCGCCCTCGAGCCCAATGTGGGCTCTGTGGTTGGTCCGGGCGCAGCGGGTGGAAGGCTCTGGCTGAAGCCGATTGGTGCCCTCGCCTGCAGGTGCAGTCCCGACATGGGCAGCCACCAGGGGGAGGAGCCGCCGGTCTGAAAAACATCTCCCTATATGGACTGGAGGGCAGCGATTGGTGGGAGACACGAGGGGAAAGGGGGGCGTGGGCGGGGTAATGAAAGAGCTGACATTCCTCCCCGCCGCAGAAGACCCTATTGGAGGCTGGGAGAGTGTGGGCGTGTGGGTGGACGTGTTCAGGGGCGAGGTAGGGGTAGCAGGGGTGATGGAGACAGGGTAAGGGGGGCGGGGGTGGTTCCCACGGCAACTCGGGCAGGGGATGGGCGCTATGGCGATGGCACAAGTCCAGGTGGGGCGAGAGAGGGCGAGGAGACGCAGGCTGCTGGGAGGGTAAGGCGGGAAGCGTTCGGCTCTTTGGATTCCCCTTGGTTCTGTTACAGCGTTCCATGTAATGTCCATTTGCAAGGCATGGCTCCCTCTCTCTCACCCTCTCCCAACCCGGTGCCTCCCCACACCTCTGACATCTCGGACCGTGGCCAGCTTGAACACAACATGACCGCTGCTCCCGCCTTGACCCTCCATCCAGCACAGACTCTCTGTCATCCAAAATGGCCGTCTCCCTGTCCCTCTGCCTCACCCATTCCCTCTCTTCACCTTCCCCCTCTATCCTCCTCAGAAAACAGTCCATCTCTTCCTTCTCTTTCTCCAGACGGGGCAGGGGGCGAGGGGGGGGTTCCTCGAGGGTGGAGGAGTGCCCCGAGTCGGAGCTGAGGGAAAGGGGCTGGGTTTGAGGCTGGGCCTGGAAAGGGGGCTTGTTTGTGGGGTTGCTTGGGGGGCATCCGTTGGGAGAGGCCCCAGAGGCACCGACAGAGCCCGGGCCCCGACGCTTCTTCACCTGGGCGTACAGACTGCCATCCAGGGGGCCCCGCGTGTGGGAGATGTCTGACAATTAGAGAATGATACAGGGTTAGCTGTGAGTGTGTGTGTTCTCTCTGAGGTGTCCTGGTGGTATAGGTTTGTGTGTGTGTGTGTGATAAAGCGTGTGCACGCGTGTTTCACCCTTACCCTCAATGCTATCCTGGTGGTGAAGGTTGAAGTTCTCATATGAGTCCCAGCGCACCACAGGGTCTGAAGTGCTGTAGTCCACTGTAACAGAGGGGTCATTCTTACGGTACTCTCGCCCTGTGAAGAGAGAGACATAAGATATAACACACACGCACGCACGTATATAAAAACAATAAGTATGTTGTGTGCACACAAACGAGCAGAACCTTTCATTTTCTCTGGGCCGTAGGAGAAGATAAACTCCACTGTGGCATCTGGAGGGAACCGGTCATCTACAGAGAGATAAACATCACAGAAATCTCTCTCATTTCCGGGTTTTAGTGGCATGGGAAACATATGTTAACATTGTCAAAGCAAGTGAACTAGAAAATAAACAAAAGTGAAATTAACAAAAATGTACAGTAAACATTACACTCACAAAAGTTCCAAAAGAATGCAGACATTACAAATGTTATGGTATGTGCAAATAGTTAAAGTAGAAAAAGGAAAATAAATCAACATAAATATGCGTTGTATTTACAATGTTGTTTGTTCACTGGTTGCCCTTTTCTTGTGGCAACAGGTCACACATCTTGCTGCTGTGATGGCACACTGGTATTTCACCCAATAGATATGGGAGTTTATCTAAATTGGGTTTGTTTTCAAATTCGTTGTGGATCTGTGTAATCTGAGGGAAATGTGTCTCTGATATGGTCATACATTTGGCAGGAGGTTAGAAAGTGCATCTCAGTTTCCACTTCATTTTGTGGGCAGTGTGCACATAGCATGTCTTCTCTTGAGAGCCAGGTCTGCCTATGGCGGCCTTTCTCGATAGCAAGGCTATGCTCACTGAGTCTGTCCATAGTCAAAGCTTTCCTTAAGTTTGGGTCAGTCACAGTGGTCAGGTATTCTGTCACTGTGTGTTCTGTTTTTTTGTTAATTCTTTCCAATGTGTCAAGTAATTATCTTTTTGTTTTGTCATGATTTGGTTGGGTCTAATTGTGTTGCTGTCCTGGGGCTCTGTGGGGTCTGTTTGTGAACAGAGCCCCAGTACCAGCTTGCTTAGGGAACTCTTCTCAAGGTTCATCTCTCTGTAGGTGATGGCTTTGTTATGGAAGGTTTGAGAATCACTTCATTTTAGGTGGTTGTAGAATTTAACAGTCTCTTTTCTGGATTTTGATCATTAGTGGGTATCGGCTTACATTATTTGATGTTTTACACAGTCTCAATTTGGTGTTTGTCCCATTTTTTAAATTCTTCGTTTTAGCCAGATCCTGATTGGTATGTCAAATTTGATGTTCCTTTTGATGGCATAGAAGGCTCTTCTTGCCTTGTTTTTCAGCTCGTTGACAGCTTTGTGGAAGTTACCTGTGGCGCTGATGTTTAGGCCGAGGTATTTATAGTTTATGTGCTCTAGGGCAACGGTGTCTAGATAGAATTTGTATTTGTGGTCCTGTCAACTGGACCTTGTTTAGAACACCATTATTTTTTGTCTTACTGTGATTTACTGTCAGGGCCCAAGTCTGACAGAATCTGTGCAGAATATCTTGCTCCCAAGTGGCGCAGCGGTCTAAGGCACTGCATCTCAGTGCTAGCGGCGTCATTACACACCCTGGTTCGATCCCAGGCTGTATCACAACCGCCGTGATCGGGAGTTCTTAGTTTTGTTCTTAACTAACTTGCCTAGTTAGATAAAGTTAAATATAAAATAAAAAATCTAGATGCTGCTGTAGGCCCTCTTTGGTTGGGGACAGAAGCACCAGATCATCAGCAGACTTTTGACTTCAGATTCTAGTAGGGTGAGGCTCGGGTGCTGCAGACTGTTCTAGTGCCCTCGCCAATTTGTTGATTTATATGCTGACGAGGGTGGGGCTTAAGCTGCATCCCGGTCTCACCCCATGGCCCTGTTGAAAGAAATGTTGTTGTTTTTTTGCCAATTTTAACCGCACACTTGTTGTTCGTGTAGATGGATTTTATAATGTTGTATGTTTTTCCCCAACACCACTTTCCATCAATTTGTATAGCAGACCCTCAAGCCACATTGAGTCAAAAGCTTTTTTGAAATCAACAAATCATGAGAAGACTTTGCCTTTCTTTTGGTTTGTATGTTTTTTAATTCGAGTTTGCAGGGTGAATACATGGTCTGTCGTGTGGTAATTTGGTAAAAAGCCATTTGAAATTTGCCCAGTACATTGTTTTCACTGAGGAAATGTATGAGTCGGTTGTTAATGATAATGCAGAGGATTTTCCCAATGTTGCTGTTGACACATATTCCACGGTAGTTATTGGGGTCAAATATGTCTCCACTTTTGTGGATTGGGGTAATCAGTTCTTGGTTCCAAAAATTGGGGTAGATGCCAGAGCTAAAGGTTGATGTTAAAAGAGTTTAAGTATAGCCAACTGGCATTTGTGGTCTGTATATTTTATCATTTCATTTCGGATACCATCAACCCCACAGGCCATTTTGGGTTGGAGGGTTTGTATTTTGTCCTGTAGTTCATTCAATGTAATTCGATAATCCAGTGGTTCTGGTAGTCTTTAATAGTTGATTCTAAGATTTGTATTTGATCAGGCATATGTTTTTGCTGTTTGTTCTTTGTTATAGGGCCAAAAAGAATGGAGTAGTGGTTCATCCATACGTGTCCGTTTTGGATAGATAACGCTAACTGATAACTGTTCCATAAAGTGTCCAATGTTGTTAGTCGTGTGGTTTGGCCTCAGACCACTAAGTGTGAGCAGAGCCTGCTGAGCATCTGGTACATGCCATTGGCTTGGGCTAGTGGAAGAGTGGGGGTTGAGCCTGTAGGCCTGCTCACGGCCTGGGCTTCAGCAGGCTATAGCCTATGTCATGTATGCTTTTCTTTTCATCTTAAACGCATGTATGATGATTTCATTCACCTATGGCTATATTTCATGTGTATATCTATTTCTTAGTGCATTAGCGTGGCGGAGCTCTTGAATTATTTGGAGGTAGACGATGTGAATTGAACCATTTCAAGGAAACAGATTCTGGCGGAACGCAGATATTTATCATAATTTATTTTTTTAGAACAAGTAATTTTATCTGTTGGAATAAACAACATGTTACAAGATAAAACATGTTTTGAAATATGTACTCTTGAATTATATTTAAAATACGTCAACTTGAAATGAAAACAGGGCTTGCTTTTAAAAATCTGTAATGACTAATGACAAATTTAATTCTATTGTTAGAATGTTAAGACATCCTAATCGAAGATGGCAGCTCAAGCCATTTAATTTCGATTTGAAAGTCCATGCCCATTCTATTTCATTGAATCAATCATTTTTTCCCCCACATTTAATTTTCTCCATTTAGTTTTTCCATGCCTCCGTTTTTCCCAGTTTTCTCTCTTAAAATCACACATTTTTAACAGAAACTTTTAATTACCAGTCAAAGGTTTGGACACACCTACTCATTCAAGGGGTTTTCTTTATTTTTACTATTTTCTTTATTGTAGAATAATAGTGAAGATATTAAAATCATGAAACAACACAAATAGAATCATGTAGTAATAAAAATAAAATGTTAATCAAATCCAAATATATTTTATATTTTACATTCTTCAAAGTAGCCACCCTTTGCCTTGACATCTTTGCACACTCTTGGCATTCTCTCAACCAGCTTCAAGAGGAATGCTATTCCAACAGTCTTGAAGGAGTTCTCACATATGCTGAGCACTTGTTGGCTGCTTTTCCTTCACTCTGCGGTCCAACTCATCCTAAACCATTTCAATTGGGTTGAGATTGGGTGATTGTGGAGGCCAGGTCATCCGATGCAGCACTCCATCACTCTCTTTCTTGGTCAAATAGCCCTTACATAGCCTGGAAGTGTGTTGGGTCATTGCCCTGTTGAAAAACAAATAGACAGTCCCACTAAGTACAAACCAGATGGGTTGGCGCATCGCTGCAGAATGCTGTGGTAGCCATGCTGGTAAGTTGCCTTGAATTCTAAATATATCATTGACAGTGTCACCAGCAAAGCACCCCCACACCAACTCCTCCATGCTTCACGGTGGGAACTACACATGCAGAGATAATCCGTTCACCCACTCTGCGCCTCATAAAGACAGCGGTTGGAACCAAAAATCTCAAATTTGGACTGATCAGACCAAAAAGGACAGATTTTCACCGGTCTAACGTCCATTGCTCATCTTGGCCCAAGCAAGACTCTTTTTCTTATTGGTGTCCTTTAGTAGTGGTTTCATGGCAGCAATTCGACCATGAAGGACTGATTCACACAGTCTCCTCTGAACAGTTGATGTTGAGATGTGTCTGTACTTGAACTCTGTGAAGCATTTATTTTGGCTGCAATCTGAGTTGCAGTTAACTCTAATGAACTTATCCTCTGCAGTAGAGGTAACTCTGGGTCTTCCTTTTCTGTGGCGGTCCTCAAGAGAGCCAGTTTCATCATAGCGCTTGATGGTTTTTGTGACTGCACTTGAAGAAACTTTCAAAGTTCATGACATTTTCCAGATTGACTGACCTTCATGTCTTAAAGTAATGATGGACTGTCATTTCTCTTTGCTTATTTGTGCTGTTCTTGCCATAATATGGTCTTTTACCAAAAAAGGGCTATCTTCTGTATACCACCCCTACCTTGTCACAACATAACTGATTGGCTCAAATGCATTAATTTCACAAATACACTTTTTACAAGGCACACCTGTTATTTAATTGAAATGAATTCCAGGTGACTACCTCATGAAGGTGGTTGAGAGAATGCCAAGAGTGTGCAAAGCGATCATCAAGGCAAAGGGTGGCTACTTTGAAGAATCTAAAATATAACACTGTTTTGGTTGCTACATGATTCCATTTATGCCTTCTCTATTATTCGACATTGTAGAAAACAGTAAAAATAAAGAAAAACCCTTGAATGAGTAGGTATGTCCAAACTTTTGACTGGTACTGTACATTGGGATGATTCACCCGCCTGCTGCCTCAGATGTTGAGGAGGTCTCATATCTACAGTACAGACCTTCAGTCTCCCTTCTAGCCCCAGGCCCCCGCCGAGTCCAGTTCAGACAGTCTTTGCTGCATGGGAGGGAGACTGTTGTGCAACTCAGCACGTGTTCAACAGCTCAGTTAGTGCGTCCAGCTACCTCTCCCTTGCTCTATTCTGTACCAGTGCAGGCAGCCACCCCAGTCTCCCAGGGTTTTACATGGAGCAGTACCAGGACTTCTGGTACACATACAGTTGAAGTATGACTTTTACATACACTTAGGCGTGAGTCATTAAAACTCGTTTTTCAACCACTCCACAAATTTCTTGTTAACAAAGTTTTGGCAAGTCGGTTATGACATCTACTTTGTGCATGACACGTAATTTTTCAAACAGTTGTTTACAGACAGACTATTTCACTTATAATTGACTGTATCACAATTCCAGTGGGTCAGAAGTTTACATACACTAAGCTGACTGTGCCAATAAACAGCTTGGAAAATTCCAGAAAATTATGTCATGGCATTAGAAGGTTCTGATAGGCTAATTGACATAATTTTAGTCAATTGGAGGTGTACCTGTGGATGTATTTCAAGGCCTACCTTCAAACTCAGTGCCTCTTGCTTGACATCATGGGAAAATCAAAAGAAATCAGCCAAGACCAAGAATTGTAGACCTCCACAAGTCTGGTTCATCCTTGGGAGCAATTTCCAAATGCCTGAAGGTACCATGTACATCTGTACAAACAATAGTATGCAAGTATAAACACCATGGGACCATGCAGCTGTCATACCGCTCAGGAAGGAGACGCGTTCTGTCTCCTAGAGATGAACACACTACGGTGCGTAAAGTGCAAATGACTCCCAGAACAACAGCAAAGGACCTTGTGAAGATGCTTGAAGAAACAGGTACAAAATTATCTATATCCACAGTAAAACGAGTCCTATATCGACATAACCTGAAAGGCCGCTCAGCAAGGAAGAAGCCACTGCTCCAAAACCGCCATAAAAAAGCCAGACTACGGTTTGCAAGTGCACATGGGGACAAAGATCGTACTATTTGGAGAAATGTCCTCTTGTCTGATGAAACAAAAATAGAACTGTTTGGCCATAATGACCATCATACTGTTTGAAGGATAAAAGGGGAGGCTTGCAAGCCATAGAACACCATCCCAACCGTGAAGCACAGGGGTGGCTGCATCATGTTGTGGGGGTGCTTTGCTGCAGGAGGGACTGGTGCACTTCACAAAATAGATGGCATCATGAGGTAGGAAAATTATGTGGATATATTGAAGCAACATCTCAAGAAATCAGTCAGGAAGTTAAAGCTTAGTCGCAAATGGGACTTCCAAATGGACAATGACCCCAAGCATACTTCCAAAGTTGTGGCAAAATGAGGTTAAGGACAACAAAGTCAAGGTATTGGAGTGGCCATCACAAAGCTCTGACCTCAACCCTATAGAAAAGTTGTGGGCAGAACTGAAAAAATGTGTGCGAGCAAGGAGGCCTACAACCCTGATTCAGTTACACCAGCTCTGTCAGGAGGAATGGGCCAAAATTCACCCAATTTATTGTGGGAAGCATGTGGAAGGCTACCTGAAATGTTTGACCCATGTTAAACAATTTAAAGGCAATGCTACCAAATACTAATTGAGTGTATGTAAACTACTGACCCACTGGGAATGGGATGAAAGAAATAAAAGCTTAAATAAATGATTCTCTACTATTATTCTGACATTTCACATTCTTAAAATAAAGTGGTGATCCTAACTGACCTAAGCCAGGGATTTTTTTTTACAAGAATTCAATGTCAGGATTTGTGTAAAAAAAAATAGTTTAAATGTATTTGGCTAAGGTGTATGTAAACTTCCGACTTCAGCAGTATCCACATACTCCAGTACAACATCCAGTGCTTTTACGAGTACTTCTGACAGTGTCAATCCTTCTACTACAGGGAGCTGATGCCTGACTTGGAGAGAGGCCCCTTGTCTGACTGAGGAAGTAGTAGTGGAAGAGGCAGCATGGGAGCTTTGACGAGCAGTGGCTCTTTTCTGATGAGGAGATGGAGAAACTGGAGGCCATACCGGGAGTGTTGGAGTTGGCAGTGGAGATGGGCTTCCTCTCTGCTTCTGAGGTATAAGTTAGAATATTGGTAGGTATACGTTTGCTGATACATTGTTAATTTTTATGGCAATATGCAATAAGAAAATATTTGTTAATCCTAACAATTTCGCATTTTCTGAGTCAGATTTCTGTGTGGGTGTGTCTGTGTGAGTGTGCGAGCTAGTGAGAATTTGCGCTTGTGTGTGTCTGTCTGACTGCTTCAGATAATGAGCTATTGCACTTCGTCCTGAAACACAACCATTCCCTTCTCTCTAAACTCCCAGACATTCACCTCTTATTTTATTTACTTTTATTTCAATCTTATTTTACCAGGTAAGATGACTGAGACTACATTCTTATTTGCAGCAACAACCTGGGGAATAGTTACAGGGGAGAGGAAGGGGGATGAATGAGCCAAATGGAAGCTGGGGATGATTAAGTGGCCATGATGGTATGAGGGCCAGATTGGGAATTTAGCCAGGACACCCTACAAGTGCCATTGGAACTTTAGTGACCAGAGAGTCAGGACACCCGTTTAATGTCCCATCCGAAAGACGGCACCATACACAGGGCAATGTCCCCAATCACTGCCCTGGGGCATTGGTATATTTTTTTAGACCAGAGGAAAGATTGCCTCTTACTGGCCCCCCAACACCACTTCCAGGAGCATCTGGTCTTCCATCCAGGGACAGAGAACGACCAACCCTGCTTACCTTCAGAGGAAGGCCATCAGTGGGATTCTGGGTGGTATACTGCTGACCAATCCAACCCCTGGTACCTACCTGCACAGGCCAGGTCTAGCTCTCCCTTGCCGAACCACAGCTGAGCTCCGTGCACCGTACAGGTGTGGAACTGCAGCCTGAACACAACCTCCCTCTCTGAGCCACGCGGCCGCCGGTGATAGCACTTCACCTGGAGACAGAGACAAGGAAGAGAAACACAGAGAGCGATTAAGTGGCCACACTATTATTTACACAGACACTGTGTTTGAGACTTAGGCAATTACATTCTAGTTCAAATTACGTTATTGTCATGGAATATTTGGTGGCAACATGGAGGATAATATGCCTGAAAGTGGATCCATGGCTGAAGCTTTACAGATTCTAGCTGTTGAAAGGGTCAAAGAGAAAAGGAGACGGGACTGGTAGATGAAGACGGAGAGGAGTTGAGTTGGCTAGTTGACTAGTTGAGTGATGACTAGTGTGTCCATTTTGTTAAACACTCACCACGATGTCCCCCTTCAGCAGTAGCGCCGGCTCGAGTGTCACACACAGCTTTCTCGCCCTGGAGCCCTGGGGGTCGCTACACAGAGAGAGACGTGAACATAGTCAAAACACACCCCCAAGGTAGTAAAACACAGGCAAACAATGTTCAGTTGGAATAAACACAGACCAGCACACATGTAAACACAGGCGGTAGCACATATGAATAAAGTCCCAACAAAGGTACCCAAGTACCTACTGTGTCTGAAGGTGGAAAGGGAGCACAGTGAGAGATATACTGACCATATGGTATTAACAACATAATTAACTCACTAGATGCCTGATGTGTAGACCAGCTGTAGAGACTGGTAGATCTTCAGGAAAGGATAGTAACCTGCACAGAAAGCGAGTAGGCATAGGAATGAAGGATAGGAGAGACCGCAGGGGGAGAAAGATTATGCTGATGTGAGGTCATTAAAAGAAGAAGTGGAGGTAATCTATCCCCCCCCAAAGTGGTTTGAAGTGAAAGGAATTGTAGTTGCAAATTCTAAAAATACTAATGTTAGTACTCCTTAAAAGGCGTCCGCATGGTTCCCAACCGAAACAGTTCGGAAGAGATAGTGCATATATTATGACAACATTTGTTAAAGTTTTTGTTCGTTTTGGACTTCGGTAAGGGTTTTTCCAGCACAAAAAAATGTCTTGCCGAAGTCGGTAGCCGAAGTCAACGCCCCATCGTCGGTTGTTTAACATTAGGGATTTCATCAAAGTCTTTGTTGTCATTCAGTGAGAGACGACAAGTTCATGCACATTTCTTTTGTTGAGAAATAATGCACCCAACATCTTAGTTGGATGTAAAATCGCAGGACGGCAAAATGACCTCGGCAAAATTAATGACAGATTTCTTGAGTTTCTTAATCTTACATTAATTCTGACTATTTTGAGGAAGTGTATACTGGCTACAGACTTGAAACAACTCAGATTTGACAGTGTAGTGAACACTGCTACATCACATTGTACAGGAGGTGGGACACTGACCTCCTCCTGCTGCCTGGAAGTTGGGCAGGCTGGGGATGAGGACCTGGTGGAGGAACAGAGGTCTGCTGTTCATCCTGATCGCCCCCGACAGCAGACCCCCAAAGTAGTAGATATACCTGGGGAGGAGGAGAGAGAGCGAGATTGAGGCGTTTAGAATTAAGAGGGATGGTGCATACTCAAACAGGTGACAACCTAGCTGCAACATACAAAGAGAAGGAGAAAAGTTGGGAAGATGGCATGACATAAAAGTGGCATGACATTAAAAAAAAGAGCGATTCTCCTGCCTGTTTTGAGAGGGCTGCAGCGAGGACGACACTTTGTCTTCGCAGAACTTCCTCATGGCCAGAGTGGTCAGGGCCTGGTCCACCCTGCATAGACACAAACATAGCATCAAGAACTCTCTGTACAAGTGTACCCACGTGCGGCATCAACATGACTGACAGTATGCATGTGCACACAAACGCCCGCGCACACAGTCATCGCATACCCTGCGGAGATCTTGCTGTAGTGCATGTAGGCCGCCACGATGACCCCCGTCCTCCCCTTGTTTCCCTGTGAGAGAGAAGAGGAGGAAAGATAAAAAAAGAGAGCTATGTAGGGCAACTGGACATATTTGACCAGAACAAACAATACAAACAATGCAAACAGCAGCAACGCAACAGTACAGCCTCTCCCCTGACCTTGCAGTGCAGGACGACCACGTTGCAGGGGTCAGAGGTGAGCCAGGTCTCCATGGCCTTACACATGGCACAGATCTTGTCCAGGGGTGGGGCGTGCAGGTCTGGCCAACCAAAGTCTTCAACCTGAGTTTGGCACACACAGTGGAGTTATCCATCTCTGGATAAATCTTCTATGGGAAGCAGTGATCGTAACCAGGATTTGAGAGCACTTTACTAGTGGCACTCTGGAGTGCGGTCCTCACACACTCAATTACTGGTATATTGCACAATTATATTGCATCTCTATGGTGGTCATCCTACCTTGGGGTTGAGTCTGGTGATGTCATGACGCTTCTCAGAAAGGTTTAAGAGCTGGGAGAAGCAGACATTGAGACAAAGAGAAGGGGAAATCAACAATGTCACACCCAGTAAGCACACAACCGCCACACACCGTTGTCTCAACATTGACCGCAAGTTGTCTGACATAATATGCACAAAACATTACATGAAAGTGCTGGGTGGAACAAAACAATGACATTTTGTTACAAAAAAACAATATACCGTTTGTATTGCTTCTTTATAACACCATACAGTAACATAGTTAATATACCCAACCGGGCCCTAAGAATGAACAATCGTCACTTGCTAACTATATGAAAGAGTAATGGAAGATGGCGCAAGCTCAATGGTTAGTAATCGTTATGATAGAAAATAGCGTTGTTCACGGACCACGAACAAACATCTTTGTTTTCGTTTTATTAACATTTAGGGGAGAAACCAGTCTTGGCAACAGATATATATATTTTTTAACTTTATCATTCAACAAATTGTCTCCTTTCATCTCCATTCAGATCAGGGCCCATACTCAGAGCAGTGAGTGCTGATCTAGGATCAGTTTTGCCTTTTGGATCATAATGAATAAGATTACATGGACAGGGGGGCCCGGATCCTAGATCAGCACTCCTACTCTGAGACAGTCCGTGAATATGTGCCCGGATGTGGACAACCTTAACTTGTGAGGGCCAGTGTGGGTGCAGGCTTTTGCTCCAGTCCAGCAGTAACCTAATTTTAAAACTCAAAGCCTTGATTAAGGACTATGATAAGTGGTGTAAGGTGTGTTACTGTTTGGCTGGAGCAACAGCCTGCACCTACTGTACATCGAGCCCCGAAGGTTATGTCATCCCACCCCTGGCTGACCGACAATTAACTAACTTTTGGTAGCCACAATAATATACAGGCTTCTTGTTAGTCATATGTATCAATTGATGTACCCAGCACCAAAGTCATGTACATTAGTACACGCAATGGAAAAAGTACATTAGCACACGCAATGGAAAAAGTTTTAAAACGTTTTGTAATGGAAAATAAAAATGAGTGTTTCTCATTGGACAAATCCCCAGGTAGTCCTTACCTGTTTCGGTCTACTTTGTTATGTTTGGTGCCTGAACGTTCACATTTTGGACGTGTGAATTGCCTTTCTCCAAGTACAATACTCATTCCCCCCCCCAACTCACCAGGAACTTGTCTTGGTGTTTGGACTTGAGCATGGCAGCCACTTCCTGTAAGTTGCCGCGGTAACATTGTTCTTCCAGATCGGGCAGGAAGAAAACAGAGATGATCCTCTCAGTGATGTAGGTGAGGTCAAAGTCATAGTGCCTCGCCATCACTCTCTCCATCGCACACTCCCCACTCTTACTCCTGGAGGAGAGGAGAGGAGAAAAAAGAGAGAGAGAGAGAGAGAGAGAGAGAGAGAGAGAGAGGCAGTCAGTTCATCTCTATAATTGATTCTATTCTGTGGTCAAAGCAAAAACTTAATACGGTCTCAGATCAATTGTCTGGGGCCAAGTTAACCTCACCTTTCACGTTAAAATAACCATCATGCTTTTAGGGAATGAGGATCATTTTGTAAATGCGAATTTGACCAATTCCAGTCCCCTTTCTTAGTGGGTCCAGGGTCCATCCCAGAATCATTTCTACGTAGAAGGACTGAGGAGCTCACTTCTGGTGCCTTTTTTAAAAGAACTCCAAAATGAATGAAAATAAAATTTTGCTGAAACCATCTAAAATATAATATCCACCTCCATAATGACCCCAAAATTATTTTAACATATTGGACCATGCATATAGCCTATGCATGGTTTGCATTATCAGATGTGCCATTAGCAATAAGCATTATCACCTGTTGCACAACAGATGCAGCATAGGGGCTATAAATACATAGGTTGAAGCATGGTGCTTTTCCATCTGCATTTACCCCATTACCCCCATTGGACATCCTGATTGTTATTAGAATGAATCACGATTAAAACATATATTATTAATAATTATTGTATTACAAAGTATGTCATTGCCCTTTTAAGATGCCATTGCCCCTTCAAGAGCTCTGTTGCTCAGCTGCGCCTAAACCATGCTTGAAACTCCGGTTGTGTGGTTGTAACTGCATTTTTTAAAACGATGTCACGTGTGCAATTGTAGGCGTAAAGAAATAAACAAATTAGCAATGGAAAGCTGGGATCCCCCTCCAAAAGACAAAAGTGTTCTTCCTGTGATTACATTAAGAAATCTTGTGCATTGACTGCTTGCATAGGCAGAGCATTAGTTTCAAGTTAGGGGAAGCTAAACATTATTATTTTGTTTTTTTTTAAATCAAAAAATAAATAAATAATCACCTTTATGATAAAATATTGCATGCATCTCTCATTGCATTTGCAGATGAATGCAATATAGTCTACTATTCCTAACATGATGAGTAGATTGGAGAGTCATAAATTAGGTTAATAATATAACCCACTGAGCACACCACCCCCATTTCGACATGGATAACTGGGTAATATTTGGTAGAGACTTTGATCAATGAGATTAAAACCCATATACATCCACTCAAAAAGACAGCTAAAAGTTAGCTGAATTTCCAATGTGTTGTCACTATGCTTTCAACCATCTAAATGCACAACCAAATTCCACTGGAAAAACAATGTCGGATTTTTGGTTTGGCTGTCACCCAGATGTCTATCTCTGCACTTTCAACCATTTAAAAGCACAGCAAAGTTCAAATGGGACTACAATGTCAGATATTATGTTTATTTATACAACAGATGAATGGATGTATGATCACTGTGCTTCATCTAATAGCAGAACCAAATGACTTGGATTGCAGTTAAAATGACAGTGCTTTCAGAATGTATTCACACCCTTCTTCCATATGTTGTTGCGTTACAGCCTGTATTTAAAATGATTCAATTGAGTTTTTGTCGTCATTGGCCCCATCATGTCAAAGTGGAATGATGTTTTTTTTTTAATGACAAATTAATTCAATTATGAAAAGCTGAAATGTCTCGAGTCAATAGGTCTTCAACCCCCTTGATTTGGCAAGCCTAAATAAGTTCAGGAGTAAAGCCTTTGCTTAACAAGTCACTTAATAAATTACATGGACTCACCCGGTGTGCAATAATAGTGTTTTGAATGACTACCGCAATCTCTGTACCCCACACATACCACTATCTGTAAGGTCCCTCAGCCGAGCAGTGAATTTCAGACAGATTCAACCACAAATACCAGGGAGGTTTTCCAATGCCTAGCAAAGGGCACCTATTGGTAGATGGGTGAACACATTGAAAATCCCTTTTGAGCACGGTGAAGGTTTTAATTACACTTTGGACGGTGTATCAATACACCCAGTCACTGCAAAGATACAGGTGTCCTTCCTAACTCAGTTGCAAGAGGAATGACTTTAAAACAGTTAGAGTTTAGATGGCTGTGAAAGGGTCAAATGGAGGAAGTGCTGGTCTGGCCAACCAAAGTCTACAACCTAATACATCTCCTTCGAATGTTCAAATGTTGTTGCTTTGACAACCAAACACAATTCAATATCATTACATTTGAAATCAACCAGAGTTGGAAACCCTAGGCCTATTGTATTGTCTATTTTTAGTTGAATTCTGGGTTGAATTGGAACAATGGCTGTTGATGACTGCAAAAGATATCTAGGCCTAAAGAGAATTGTTAATGATATGAGTGTATGGTCACATTTCATTTGCACTGTTAAACCTACCCTTTGGAATGACTTCGATAACAACAGTGAATCTATTTTGTTTTTAAGAGGAGATCTCTTATGGTAGCACATTGGTAATAGTCAGTGACAAATATAATGGTTGGGCTTGTTTAAAACCCTGGGTGGGAGGCCAAAGGGTAGCTGTAGATAGATCAATTCTCCACTAGGAGGTACTTCCCAGTCTAGTTTTTTTTCTGACGTTGGATAGAACATTGAAGATCTGACGTTGTTTTGAAGGTACAAATCCACCATATTTCGTACAAGGTTTGTCTATGTTGAACTTTCACCCTCAAAACAACAGTTTATTTTAATGACACTTTTTCAAAATCCAATATATTTTGCACATAGATTCCACATCACAATACGTTGACAGATTACATCGAAACAACCTTGATTCAACCAGTTGTGCCCAGTGGGAACTGACTCACTGTTAGCAAAAAAAAATACCGTTCTGCTTTTCCTCTCCTTTCTTAGCACACATCCAAAGCTCAGCCCTAGCTCGAGGGAAATGTTTTAGGAGGAGCCAAGAGAAATATGAGAAAAAAATATGGCCTTTTATAAACATATTTCATGCAATTCCATGCCACTTTTATTCCATGACTGAAGACAATAGCAGAACTTTAATAGCACAAAAGTTACAGGGTAGGCTACTCTGCTAACACGGACAAACTAAGATCAACAAAAAACTGCCTGGTCTTTGAACGCAACCATCTAATCAAGGCCTATGAAAATGGGAGACTTGTTGTAGACTATGATGTCCATCCACCCTGGAGGAGGAAATTATTGTCCCAAAAAAAGCTTTCCAGGAGCACGGACTCACCCAATGATAGACAGTGAATATGCGCACTCACCGGTGATATGGCCGATGCCATCGGCTATAGTGCCAATACGATAAGCTACTGTTAGCTCAATAACCTATTGCGAGTTCAGGATTTTGATAGGCTAACTAAAAAAAAGAAGCTAATGATCTTCTGTGCCTAAATCATGCTCTCTGGTGGATTTAATGTATTTTTGTATAAACAGGAGTAATTATATGGCAAGTTCAATTCCATTTAGCCTATTGGACACGACACCTGTGACTGCTTGGACCTCAGAATACATGTTTCCCTTCCTATCCGGAGTGGTGACAGAAACATAACCTCTACCTCATCAAAACAAAGGAGCTGATCGTGGACTTCAGGAGACAGCAAAGGGAGCACGCCCCATACACAGACGAGGCCGCAGTGGAGAAAGTGAAAAGGTTCAAGTTCCTCGGCGTACACATCACTGATAATCTGAAATGGTCCACCCGCACAGACAGTGTGGTCAAGAAGGCGCCTCTTCAACCTCAGGAGGCTGAAGAAATTCGACTTGGCCCCTAAGACCCTAAGAAACTTTTACAGATGCACCATTGAGAGCATCCTGTCGGGCTGTATCACCGCTTGGTACGGCAACTGCACCGTCCGCAACCGCAGGGCTCTCCAGAGGGTGGTGCGGTCTGCCCAATGCTTCACTGGGGGCATACTGCCCTCCAGGACACCTACAGCACCCGGTGTCACGCCAAGGCCAAGAAGATCATCAACGACCTCAGCCACCCGAGGTCAGTATATGTGCATCAAATCTTGGACCGAGAGACTGAAAAACAGCTTCTATCTCAAGGCCATCAGACTGCTAAATAGTCACCACTAGCCGGCCTCCGCCCGGTACTCTGCCCACAACTTCAGTCATTGTCACTAGGCGGCTACCTCCTGGTTACTCTAACATGCACCTTAGAGGCTGCTACTCTATGTACATAGTCATGGAACACTGGTCCCTTAAACAATGTTTCCATACTGTTTTTACCCACTTCATACATATATACTGTATTCTAGTCAATGCCTATCCTATTTAACCATTGCAATACATACTACTCTTCAGATATACTACATATTCTATCCATATCCTGTCTATACATCCCTTCGCACACACACATACATACAGTACCAGTCAAAAGGTTGGACACATTCAAGGATTTTTCTTTCTTTTTCCTATTTTCTACTTTATAGAATAATAGTGAAGACATCAAAACTATGAAATAACACATGTAGTAACCAAGTGATGAACAATCAAAATATATTTTATATTTGAGATTCTTCAACGCATGTGTTATGGCTTTACACCACCTGCTAAAATGTGGATAAAGAGTTACTTGTCTTACAGAACACAGAGGGTGTTCTTTAATAGAAGCCTCTCAAACATAATCCAGGTAGAATCAGGAATTCCCCAGGGTAGCTGTTTAGGCCCCTTGTTTTTTAAATCTTTACTAACGACATGCCACTGGCTTTGAGTAAGGTCAGTGTGTCTATGTATGCGGACGACTCAACACTATACAGCTGCTACAGCGACAGAAATGACAGCAACACTTAAAGAGCTGCAGTTAGTATCGGAATGGGTAGCAAAGAATAAGATAGTCCTAAAAATTTACAAAACTAAAAGCATTGTATTTGGGATACATCATTCACTAAACCCTAAACCTCAACTACGTCTCGTAACGAATGATGTGGAAATTGAGCAAGTTGAGGTGACTAAACTGCTTGGCTGTGCTGGCTTGGCAGAAGCTAATGGGGATCCCTAATAAATACATTGCATCCGGGAAGTATTCAGACCCCTTCACTTTTTCCACATTTTGTTAATTTACAGCCTTACTATAAAATTGTTTTCCCTCCTTATCAATCTACACACAATACCCCATAATGACAAAGCAAAAACAAGTTCAAACTACATTTTTAACTGAAATATCACGTTTACGTAAGTATTCAGATCCTTTACTCCGTACTTTGTTTAAGCACTTTTGGCAGCGATTACAGCCTCGAGTCTTCAGGGGTATGCCTGGCAAACCTGCATTTGGGGAGTTTCTCCCATTCTTCTCTGCTGATCCTCTCAAGCTCCGTCAGGTTGGATGTGGAGCGTCGCTGCACAGGTGTTTCAGGTCTCTCCAGAGATGTTCGATCTGGTTCAAGTCCGGGCTCTTGCTGGGCCACTCAAGGACATTCAGAGACTTGTCCCCAAGCCACTCATGCATTGTCTTGGTTCATGCATTGTCATTGTCCTTGACCCCAGTCTGAGGTCCTGAGCGCTCTGGAGCAGGTTTTCATCAAGGATCTCTATATACGTTGATGACGGAGGCCACTGTTTTCTTGGGGACCTTCAATTCTTCAGAAATGTGTTGGTACCACAGGTAACACAATCCTGTCTCAGAGCTCTACGGATAATTTCTTTAACGCCATGGCTTGGTTTTGCTCTGACATGCGCTGTAAACTGTGGGACTGAGGTGGGTGCCTTTCCAATCAGTTGAATTTACCACAGGTGCACTCCAATCAAGTTGAAGAAACAATGGAAACAGGATGCACAAAATGGCAATTTCAAGTCTCATAGCAAAGGGTCTGAAGTTGCTTTGTCATTATAGGATATTGTGTTTAGATGGGGGGTTTTTTCTACCCCTTTTTTTCTCCCCAATTTCATGGTATCCAATTAGTAGTAGTTACAGTCTTTTCTCTTCGCTGCAACTCCCATACGAACTCGGGAGAGGCGAAGGTCGAGAGCCACGCTTTCTTCCGAAACACAACCCAACCTAGCCGCACTGCTTCTTGAAGCCAGCCACACCAATATGTCGGAGGAAACACCGTACACCTGGCGCCCTGGTCAGAGTGCACTGCGCCCGGCCCGCCACAGGAGTCGTGAGTGCGCGATGAGACAAGGATATCCCTGCCGGCCAAACCTGTGCTTCACCCCATGGGCGGCCAGCTGCGACAGAGCGTGGGCTCGAACCCAGAATCTCTGGTGGCACTGTATGTGCATGCGACCAATAAAACTGTATTTGATTTCATAGATCTGGTAAATTGAATGCGCCTCGAGATGAATATTGATCTCTCATAGAACACACAACAACAAGCTGTCTAGGTAAATAGGTAAACTATTCCACTATGGGGTTGTCTGATTTTGTTTTAATAACATTACAAAAATAGCAGCACTGGAAAGTTACATCTTAACTAATAAAGTATAAACTTTGAATTACTTTGCTAGTAGATACAGTAGGCTACACCGCTATTTGAGTTTTGCGCCCTAGTGGTGCGTGTTATATAATATTTAGTTCCCTTCAGCTGAACATCGGAGTGTCAGCATAAATCATGCATGTCAGTGCAGTACACACAATGTAACAGATATGTATTTATTTGAAAATACAATTATTTGGAAATTTATTTCGTAGAACAGACATGCATCTTCATATGATGGAAATCTGTCGGAGAGACAGACAACTTAAACCCGATTATATCACTGGCCTCATTTATCACTCTCTGCTATTGATTGAATCAAGTCCTTTACTACAGAATATAAAAAGTATTTGGTACCTGGGAAGGAAGATCCTCTTCTTATGGGACAGGGACTTAGTGGACCCCTGCTGAGAAAGAGGCATAAAGAGAGAGAACACATTACTGAAGTTGTACAGTTCAAAACCATAGAAATAAGAATGATACAGTGCATTCGGAAAGTATTCAGACCCTTTCACTTTTTCTACTTTGTTACATTATAGCCTTATTCTAAAATTTAGTAAATAGTCCCCCCTCTCATCAATCTACACACAATACCACATAATGACAAACCAAAAACAGGATGAGAAATGTAAAAAATTCAATGGAAATATCACATTTACATAATTATTCAGACCCTTCACTCAGCACTTTGTTGAAGCACCTTTGGCAGAGATTACAGCCTCGAGTCTTCTTGGGTATGACGCTACAAGCTTGGCACCCCTGTATTTGGGGCGTTTCTGCCATTTGTCTCTGCAAATCCTCTCAAGTTCTGTCAGGTTGGATGGGAAGCGTCGCTGCAGTTTTTATCAGGCCTCTCCAGAGATGTTCGATCTGGTTCAAGTCCGGGCTCTTGCTGGGCCACTCAAGGACATTTAGGGACTTGTCCCCAAGCCACTCCTGCATTGTCTTGGCTGTGTGCTTAGGGTCGTTGTCCTGTCGGCCTGAGCTCCTAAGCGCTCTGGAGCAGGTTTTCATCAAGGATCTCTCTGTTCTTTGCTCCGTTAGCTAATTTTAGCTAATTTTTCCGAACGTATTTTCTTCTTTTGTTGCTTGTTTTGTCTCCCATTCAGCCTTACAGTTTTCCTTTCTTTTCTTTTCAATGTAAAACATGTACAGTTAAATATTTGTAGGATACATTTTTTTCAGCAGCTTCTGCTAAATTTTGGAACTCTTTCTTACCCTTTTCAGACATGTGAAATGTGCCACCTTGAAAGAGCCTTGGTTAAGGCATGTTTGACCGTAAGGGTACACTACGGCATTTTAAATGCCGACACAAAACCTTCTCTGGAGCCAGTGAACAAGCATTTTACATGTCTGTAAAGGAATGCCGCTTCTGAAGTGGGACTAACATCCATCACCACCATAAACACAACACAGCACATCAATAAGCAACATGTATTGTGATCAGGGAAACAGTACAGAACCTTCTATGCTGTAGCAGAATTCTGCTGTCTGAAAGGGTACAGATGCGGGCGGCACTCATTAAAATTGTCTGAAGGTTATCAAATGTCACTATCGACACGTTACTGTAGTGGTGTTCTATGTCTGTAAAAGCAGTGGTCACCAACCGGTCGATCGCGATGACTAGAGAGAGATTCAATTAATACAGCAAAGAGCTGCTATGTTATGAGTTAAGGTTTAAGTTATTCAGCACTGTCAACACTTTGTTCAACCCTTTTATAAGCCACAAAATGCACGTTCTCCCTACTTCCACTCACGCCACAACCAGCGCTGCGACTGCAATAAATGAGTATAGCAAAGTGTTTTTATAAGCTTGTTTTTTTTTTATATCGAGGAATATTTCACTTTCTTTGGTCATAGGAGTAACAACATGAATTGGTGCACGTGGCAGAAATGATGCAAAACGACTTGAGTTTTTTAAAAATCAACCGGAAGACTGCCCCCTTTTTCTCAGAGGAGGGAGAGTGGAGAAACAGTGAGTCGGGTGCAGAGCATGTGAGCGGTGTGGTTGGAAATTACGCTCATGGAGCAGTGAGTCCATTCCTACCTCTCTGCTAAAAACCTTTCTGCGCTCACAGGAAAGAAATATGCCTTCGATCCATTCATTAAAATCACAATTTAACCAACGCCCATATAAACTCATGAAAAAAAAAGAGAAACGTCCTCTCACTGTGAGCTGCGTTTAGTTTCAGCAAACTTAACGTGTAAATATTTGTATGAACATAAGATTAAACGACAGACAAACTGAACAAGTTCCACAGACATGTGACAAACAGAAATTGAATAATGTGTCCCTGAACAAAGGGGGGGAGGGTCAAAATCAAAAGCTCCCACGTGGCGCAGTGGTCTAAGGCACTGCATCTCAGCTAGAGGCGTCACTACAGACAACCTGATTCGAATCCAGACTGTATCACAACCGGCTGTGATTGGGAGTTCCATAGGGCGGCGCACAATTGGCCCAGCGTCGTCTGAGCTTGGCCGGTGTAGGCCGTCATTGTAAATAAAAATTTGTTCTCAACTGACTTGTCTAGTTAAAGGTTAAATAAATGCAATTTTTTTAAAGTAACAGTCAGTATCTTGTGTGGCCACCAGCTGCATTAAGTACTGCAGTGCATCTCCTCCTCATGGACTGAACCAGATTTGCCAGTTCTTGCTGTGAGATGTTACCCCACTCTTCCAACAAGGCACATGCAAGTTCCCGGACATTTCTGGGGGGAATGTCCCTAGCCCTCACCCTCCGATCCAACAGACGTGCTCAATGGGATTGAAATCAGTGCTCTTCACTGGCCATGGCAGAACACTGACATTCCTGTCTTACAGAAAATCAGCCATACTGCTCGATCTGTGCATGGTGGCATTGTCATGCTGGAGGGTCATGTCAGGATGAGCCTGCAGGAAGGGTACCACATGAGGGAGGAGGATGTCTTCCCTGTAACGCACAGCGTTGAGATTGCCTGCATTGACAACAAGCTCAGTCCGATGATGACCTGACACACTGCCCCAGACCACGACGGACCCTCCACCTCGATCCCGCTCCAGAGTACAGGCCTCAGTGTAACGCTCATTCCTTCGACGATAAACGCGAATCCGACCATCACCCCTGGTGAGACAAAACCGTGACTCGTCAGTGAGGAACACTTTTTGCCAGTCCTGTCTGGTCCAGCGACGGTGTTTTTTTCCCCATAGGCTACGTTGTTGCCAGTGATGTCTGGTGAGGACCTGCCTTACAACAGGCCTACAAGCCCTCAGTCCAGCATCTCTCCGCCTATTGCAGACAGTCGGAGCACTGATGGAGGAATTGTGCGTTCCTGGTGTAACTCAGGCAGTTGTTGTTGCCATCTGTACCTGTCCCGCAGGTGTGATGTTCGGATGTACCGATCCTGTGCAGGTGTTGTTACACGTGGTCTGCCACTGTGAGGACGATCCGCTGTCCGTCCTGTCTCCCTGTAGCGCTGTCTTAGGCGTCTCACAGTAAGGACATCACAATTTATTGCCCTGGCCACATCTGCAGTGCTCATGCCTCCTTGCAGCATGCCTAAGGCATGTTCACGCAGATGAGCAGGGACTCTGGTCAACTTTCTTTCTGTGTTTTTCGGAGTCAGTAGAAAGGCCTCTTTAGTGTCCTAAGTTGGTAGCATCAAAGCTATCACCGCTGCTCTTTCCCTCCCTCTGACTGACCATCAGATGCAGGCCCTCAGCTAATTATGCTCACTCAACTGTGCCTCACTAGTAATAAAACAAATGTATATTTTTTTTAATGGTCTGAGAAGAATAACAGACAGGGCAATTCAGTCATAGCCAATATGCAGTGATAATGTATTGGGCCTATAGCCTACTGCACAAACCTCATTGCTTCAGAACTATTAAGGCCTAGGCTTACGTTTTTTAAGTCATGTTTAAAATTAAATCTGAGTGGTAAATCTCGGGCTTGGATTTTGACTCAAAGTAATCTCGACTCAGAAAAGGTTGGTGACCACTGCTGAAAAGGGTATCTCTCTCTCTCGATCTCGCTCAACAGCTGGACAGGAAATACTGCTGCAGTCATGCTGTCATCACAGATTTCAGCTTCCACATGACAGACCAGTGGGGCATGACGCCAGACTGTCACACACACAGATACATGCACTGCACGGATATACAAACTGCATCATGTCCCAGAGAGGCAGAAATTAATCTGTCTAAACTGCTTTGTAGTCCTACACTGAAATGTGCCGTATACTATACTTCACAACCTGTGATAATACAGAATGTATGTAGTCATCGATGTTCAATGAACGAGGCGCAGTAAGTGAGCAAGTGCGCACTGCACACATTGGAGAGAATTACAGCCCTTATGTCATAATTGATTCTGTTTGGTATTTCACACTTGTTAAGCCTGTTTATGACTAACAATCTATTAACATTTTTCAATTCGATCTGTTTACTGTTACAACTAGAGGGTACACTGCCACACCATCCCTCCTCATCTGAGAAAGGGAGGGAGGGAGGAGTAGAGGGGTAGAGTTGGGCCAAAATAAACACCAGATTACGTCTCCCTCCCTAGCTGGCAATTAGACAGGCGTTTACTGAATGCACAAAGGCCTCCTCTTCATTCCATATACTTATGAACAAATGTGAAGATAGAAAACACAAGCCAATATACATTTACAAAAGCAGCAAACACAAAATGCACACTGTCCCATACAGACACACAGACACACAATACCAGTACACTGGTATTGTACTGGACCCCCTTTTGCCTCCAGAACAGCCTAAATTCTACAAGGTGTGGCATTTAAACATTGTTCAATTAGTCTCAAGGGACCTAACGTGTACTAGGAAAACATTCCCCACACCATTACACCACCAGGATGGGGCCATGGATTCATGCTGCTTAAGCCAAATCCTGACTCTGCCATCAGCATGACACAACAGGAACAGGGAATTGTCAAACCAGGCAATGTTTTTCCACTCCTCAGTTGTCCAGTGTTGGTGATCGTGTGCCCACTGGAGACGCTTCTTCTTGTTTTTAGCTGATAGGAGTGGAACCCAGGGTGGTCGTCTGCTGCAATAGCCCATCCGTGACAATGGCCTATGAGTTGTGCGTTCAGATGCCGCTATTTGCCTGTTTGTAGGCAACCTGTTAGCTTGCACGATTCTTGCCATTCTCCATCAACAAGCTGTTTTCGCCCACAGTACTCCCACTGACTAGATCTCAACCCTAATCACTTGTTTTGCCCATTCTAACATTCAAACAGTATCTGAATGCATCAATGCATGTCTGCCTGCTTTATATAGCAAGCCACTGCCACGTGACTCACTGTCTGTAGAAGCGAACCATTTTTGTGAACGGGTTGCGTACCTAATCAACTGGGCACTGAATGTATGTTCATGTGTGTACAGTCTTCGTCTTTGTCATCTTTGTGTGTGTGTGTTTTCTTCTGTGTGTGTGTCCTTGTGAGTCTGGAATGAAGAGGCCTCAGTCACACGCACATAAGCTGTGTACCAGTTTTAAGAAATCAATACCATATGGTTAAGCGCTGTTGTTTTACAGACTACTGCACACACGTCAATATCAGTGGACCACAATGTACAGTAAAAAGGAGCCACAGTAACATACTGACCCTAACTGAGTACAGGGGAATGATATTATACCCATATAAACTCATCTCTGCCGTTTTGTGATTAGACTAAATCTAAATTAGACTAACTCTAATCTTAGTTTTAGACACAATGCAGATGACTGGAATGAAAACATGTCAGGGAAAAATGTGAAGAGGGGTGATATGAAACTAAACGGAAAGAGTCGGAAAGAGAAGACCAGAAACAAGAACAGGGAGGGGGACAGGGAGGGAGGGATGGACAGAGAGATGGAGGGGAAGGTAGAGAAAGAGAACGCAATAGAGGATATGGATATATATATAAAGAGATGTATACAGTGCATTCGAAAAGTATTCAGACACCTTGACTTTCCCCCCCATTTTGTTACGTTACAGCCTTATTGTAAAATAAATTAAATGTATTTTTTCCCTCATCAATCTACACACAATACCTCACAATGACAAAGCGAAAACAGGTTTAGACATTTTTGTATTTAGACCCTTTGCTATGAAACTCGAAATTTGATCATCCTTGAGATGTTTCTACAACTTGGAGTCCACCTGTGGTAAATTAAATTGATTGGACATGATTTGGAAAGGCACAAACTTGTCTATATAAGGTCCCACAGTTGACAATGCACATCAGAGCACTTCAACCCTACAGTACCCTCCAAGCTCATCATTAAGTTCCGAGCCCTGGGTCTGAACCCCGCCCCTGTGCAACTGGGTCCTGGACTTCCTGACGGGCCGTCCCCAGGTGGTGAAGGTAGGTAACACCTCCACTGATCCTCAACACAGGGGCACCACAAGGGTCCGTGCTTAGCCTCCTCCTCTACTCCCTGTTCACCCATGACTGCGTGGCCACGCACGCCTCCAATTCAATCAAAGACGACACAACAGTAATAGGCCTGATTATCAACAATGACGATATAGCTTACAGGGAGGAGGTGAGGGCCCTGGGAGAGTGGTGTCAGGAAAATAACCTCTCACTCAACGTCAACAAAACAAAGCAGCTGATTTTGGACTTCAGGAAACAGCAGAGGGAGCACTTGCCTATCCACATCGATGGGAATGCAGTGGAGAAGGTGGAACGCTTCAAGTTCCTCGGCGTACACATCACTGACGATCTGAAATTGTCCACCTACACAGATAGTGTGGTGAAGAAGGCGCAACCATACCTCTTCAACCTCAGCAAGCTGAAGAAATATGGCTTGGCCTTTAAAACCCTCACAAACCTTTAAAGATGCACCATTGAGAACATCCTGTCGGGCTGTATCACAACCTGGCACAGCAATTGCACAGCTCGCAACTGCAGGGCTCTCCAGAGGGTGGTGCGGTCTGCCCAACACATCCGGGTGCAAACTACCTACCCTCCAGGACACCTACAACACCGGATGTCACAGGAAGGCCTTCCACCCGGCTAGCAATATATGGCAGCACAATAGAGGCTGCTGCGCTATATACCTAGACTTGGAATCACTGACCACTTGAATAATGGAACACTAGTCACTTTAACAATGTATAAATATTGTTTACATACTGCTTTACTCATCTCATATGTATATACTGTATTCTAATCAACTGTATTTTAGTCAATGCCTCTATGACATTGCACAATCTAATATTTATATATTTATTTGACTTTTATTGTTGTTAATTGTTAGATACCAATGCACTATTGGAGCTAGGAACACAAGCATTTCGCTACACCCGCAATAACATCTGCTAAATATGTGTTTGTGACCAATAAAATGTGATTTGTCCATAGCGCTCCAAGACAGGATTTTGTCGAGGCACATATCTGGGGAAGGGTACCAAAACATTTCTGCAGCATTGACGGTCCCCAAGAACACAGTGGCCTCCATCATTCTTACCTGGAAGAAGTTTGGAAACACCAAGTATCTTTCTAGAGCTGGCCGCCCGGCCAAACTGAGCAATCGGGGTAGAAGGGCCTTGTTCAGGGAGGTGACCAAGAACCTGATGGTCACTCTGACAGAGCTCCAGAGTTCCTATGTGGAGATGGGAAAACCTTCCAGAAGGACAACCATATCTGCAGCACTCCACCAATTAGGCCTGTATCGTAGAGTGACCAGACAGAAGGCTCTCCTCAGTAAAAGGCACAGGACAGCCCGCTTGGAGTTTGCCAAAACGGCACCTAATAACTCTCAGACCATAAGAAACATTCTCTGTTCTGATGAAACCAAGATTGAACTGTTTGGCCTGAATGCCAGGTGTCATGTCTGGAGGAAACATGGCACCATCCCCACAGTGAAGCATTGGCATCATCACACAGCAGCATGCTGTGTGGATGTTTTTCAGAGGCAGGGACTGGGAGACTTGTCAGGATCGAGGGAAAGATGAACAGAGCAAAGTACAGACAGATCCTTGATGAAAACCTGCTCCAGAGTGCTCAGGAATTCAGACCGGGGCGAAGGTTCACCTTCCAACAGGACAACGACCCTAAGCACACAGCCAAGACAACGCAGGAGTGCCTTTGGGACAAGTCTATGAATGTCCGGACTTGATCCCGATCGAACATCTCTGGAGAGACCTGAAGAAAGCTGTGCAGCGACACTCCCCATCCAACCTGTCAGAGGATTTTTTATTTTATTTAATCTTTATTTAACTAGGCAAGTCAGTTAAGAGCAAATTCTTATTTACAATGACGGCCTACCCCAGCCAAACTCCGACAACGCTGGGCCAATTGTGTGCCCCCCTATGGGACTCCCAATCACGGCCGGATGTGATACAGCCTGGATTCGAACCAAGGACTGTAGTGATGAATCTTGCACGGAGATGCAGTGGCTTAGACTGCTGTGCCACTTGGGAACTTGAGAAGATCTGCAGAGAAGAATGGGAGAAACTCCCCAAATACAGGTGTGCCAAGCTTGTAGTGTCATACCCAAGAAGACTTCGAGGCTGTAATCGCTGCCAAAGGTGCTTCAACAAAGTACTGAGTAAAAGGTCTGAAAACTTTTGTAAATGTAATATTTCAGCTTTTTCTTTTTAATAACCATTTTTGGCTTTGTCATTATGGGGTATTGTCTGTAGAATGATGAGGGGAAAACATATTTTATCCATTATACACTGCCTTCAGAAAGTATTCTTACTCCTTGAGGTTTTCACATTTTGTTGTGTAACAGTCTGAATTCAACATGGATGATTTTTCTCACCCATCTACACACAATACCCCATAAGGGCAAAGTGAAAACACGTTTTAATGTTTTGCACATTTATTGAAAATGAAATGTATTTACGTAAGTATTCACATTCCTGAGTTAATACTTTGTAGAAGTACCTTTGGCAGCAATTACAGCTGTGAGTCTTTCTGGGTAAGTCTCAGAGCTTTTCACACCCGGGTTGGTTGTCAAATTGGTTGTTGGATCATTGTTCGACAACCACTTTCAGGTCTTGCCATAGACTTTCAAGTAGATTAGTGTCAAACTAACTCGGCCACTCAGGTACATTTCACTGTCTTCTTGGTAAGCAACTCCAAGGTTGATTTGGACTTGTGTTTTAGGTTATTGTCCTGTTGAAAGCTGAATTCATCTCCCAGTGTCTGGTGGAAAGCAGACAACCACGTTTTCCTCTAGGATTTTGCCTGTGCTTAGCGCCATTCTGTTTCTTTTTTTTTTTACACTGAAAAACTCCCCAGTCCTTAATAATTACAAGCATACCCAAAACTTAAAATAAACTAAAAATGTTATTTGTCACATGCTACCGAATAAAACAGGTGTAGACCTTAGTGAAATGCTTACATACAAGCCCTTAACCAACAATGCAGTTAAGAAAAAATACCTAAAAAAAGAAGAAATAAAACAAATAATTAAAGAGCAGCTGTAAAATAAAAATAGCGAAACTATATACAGGGAGTACCGGTCCAGAGTCAATGTGCAGGGGCACTGGTTAGTCGAGGTAACTGAGGTAATATGTACATGTAGGTAGAGTTATTAAAGTGACTTTGCATAGATAATAAACAGAGCATAGCAACAGCGTAAAATATGGGGGGGGGGGGGGGGCAATGCAAATAGTCTGGGTAGCCATTGGATAAGAAGTTCAGGAGTCTATGGCTTGGGGGTAGAAGCTGTTTAGAACCCCCTTGGACCTAGACTTGGCACTCCGGTACCGCATGATGTGGACACCTAGGAACTTAAAGCTCTCAACCTGTTCCTCCACAGCCTCGTCGATGAGAATGGGGGCGTGCTCGGCCCTCCTTTTCCTGTAGTCCACAATCATCTCCTTTGTCTTGATCTGACTTCCTCCCTATAGGCTGTCCCGTCATTGTCGGTGATCAGGCCTACCACTGTTGTGTCATCGGCAAACTTAATGACGGTGTTGGAGTCGTGCCTGGCCATGTAGTCATGAGTGAACAGGGAGTACAGGAGGGGATTGAGCACGCACCCCTGAGGGGCCCCCGTGTTGAGGATCAGCGTGGCGGATGTGTTGTTACCTACCCTTACCACCTGGGGGCTTCCCGTCAGGAATTCCAGCATCCAGTTGCAGAGGGAGGTGTTTAGTCCCAGGGTCCTTAGCTTAGTGATGAGTTTTCAGGGCACTATGGTGTTGAATGCTGAGCTGTAGTCAATGAATGGCATTCTCACATAGGTGTTCCTTTTGTCCATGTGTGAAAGGACAGTGTGGGAGTGCATTAGAGATTGCATCATCTGTGGATCTGTTGGGGCGGTATGCAAATTGGAGTGGGTCTTGGGTTTCTGGGATAGTGGTGTTGATGTGAGCCATGACCAGCCTTTCAAAGCACTTCATGGCTACAGGTGTGAGTGCTACCTTAGTGTTCTTGGGCACAGGGACTATGGTGGTCTGCTTGGAACATGTTGGTATTACAGACTCGGACAGGTTGAAAATGTCAGTGAAGACACTTGCCAGTTGGTCAGCGCATGCTCGGAGTACATGTTTTGGTAATCTGTCGGGCCCTGAGGCCTTGTTAATGTTGACCTGTTTAAAGGTCTTACTCACATCGGCTACGATTCAATCTTAGTCCTGTATTGACGCTTTGCCTGTTTGATGGTTCGTCGGAGGGCATAACAGGATTTCATATAAGCTTTCGGGTTAGAATCCTGCTCCTTGAAAGCAGAAGCTCTAACCTTTAGCTCAGTGTGGATGTTGCCTGTAATCCATGGCTTCTGGTTGGGGTTTGTACAGTTGAAGTCAGAAGTTTACATACACTTAGGTTGGAGTCATTAAAACTATTTTTTCAACCACTCCCCAAATCTCTTGTTAATTAACATACTATAGTTTTGGCAAGTCGGTTAGGACATCTACAGTGGGTTCCAAAATTACTGGCACCACTGACTGGCAATGCACAAATACTTAAAAAAATATCAACAATATAAATTATAGAGATAAATTCAAAATACCAACATGTGAGAAATATTGTACTTCATTAATGTTTCAATGGAACCCACCAAAATCATACAATTATTTAATACAAAATACATTTCACCAAAATCAAGTTTCATAATTATAGGCACTCCTCATTTAGTACTTGGTGCCACCACCTCTGGCAAGGATAACAGCATGGTCTTTTTCTGTAATGTTTTACAAGGTTAAGGAACACACTTGGAGGGATTTTGGACCATTCCTCTATGCAGATCCTTTCAAGATCCTTCACATTCTTGGGATTGCGCTTATCAACTGCCCTCTTTAACTCAGCCCACAGGTTTTTGATTGGATTTAGGTCCGGCGACTGAGATGGCCATGGCAGAACATTGATTTTGTTGTCACATAACCATTTCTGTGTGGATCTTGAGGTATGTTTTTGGTCATTGTCTTGTTGGAAAGTCCACATATGGCCAAATCCCAGCCTTCTGGCAAAGGCAACCAGATTGTCAGCCAAAATTGCCTGGTACTTGGTGGAATTCTTTACGCCATCAATCTTAACCAGTGCCTCTGGACCTCTGGAATTAAATCAGCCCCACACATCACTGACCCACCACCATATTTCACCGTGAGTATGAGGTGCCTGTCCCTGTATGCATCTGTTTCGATGCCAAACATGCCGATGCTGTATCGTTCAATTTTGGTCTCCTCTGACCAGAGCACCTTCTTCCAATCATAATTTAAATTACGTTTGGCAAACTCCAAGTGCTTGAGTCTGTGTCTTGGGGTCATTAAGGGCTTTCTTTTGGCAACCCTTCCAAAGAGCCTGTGGTTGTGGAGGTGGCCACCAAGGCCTGGAATTCTTTCACAGTGTATTCTTGTGGATTTTGTTGCTTCTCACCATCCTCCTCCCTATCCTGGGGGGCAAAATGCATTTGCGTCCTCTACCCGTGAGGTTTTCAACTGTTCCATATCTTTTGAATGTATTTTTATTTGCCCTGACAGTGCAATCGTTTGTGGATCTTCTTGTAGCCATTACCAGATTTATGAAGGATTACGACCATCTGTCCCTTCTGAATTGCCAGTTCTTTTCTTTTCTTCATGGTGTTGGATGACAAAGGGATATTGCATTCGTGTTACGCCATTTTTATACCCTAGTGGAAAAGGAAGTGATGTAATGGCTCAATATAGTTCCTTGACATTTAGATAAACTTTAGTGGAATTTAATTCCTAGTTTAATTTTGGTAGATGTTATTTACAATAATATTTAAGGATGCCATTAATTGTGAAAACTTGATATGGAGGACATTGCTTTTTTTTTGGGGGGGGGGGGTTCCATTTAAACATTAATAAAGCAAGGTATTTTTCACATGTTGGTATTTTGAGTTCATCTCCATAATTATATTGTTTATATATTTGTAAGTATTGTTTGTGCATTACCAGTCAGGGGTGCCAGTAATTTTAGAGCCCACTGTACTTTGTGCATGACAGGTAAAACAATTGTTTACAGATTATTTCACTTATATGTCACTATAATCACTATTCCAGTGGGTCAGAATATTACATATGCTAAGTTGACTGTGCCTTTAAACGGATTGGAAAATTCCAGAAAATGTCATGGCTTAAAGAAGCTAATGATAGGCTAATTGACCTCATTTGAGTCAATTTGAGGTGTTCCTATGAATGTATTTCAAGGCCTACCTTCAAACCCAGTGCCTCTTTACTTGACATCATGGGAAAATCAAAAGAAATCAGCCAAGACCTTAGAAAAAAAAAGTGTAGACCCCACAAGTCTGGTTCCTCCTTGGGAGCAATTTTGAAACGCCTGAAGGTACCATGTTCATCTGTAAAAACAATAGTACTCAAGTATAAACACCATGGGACCATGCAGCCGTCATACCGCTCAGGAAGGAGATGCGTTCTGTCTCCAAGAGATGAATGTACTTTGGTGCGAAAAGTGCAAATCAATCCCAGAACAGCAGCAAAGGACCTTGCGAAGATGCTGGAGGAAAAAGGTACAAAAATATATATATACACAGTAAAACGAGTCCTATATCGACATAACCTGAAAGGCCGCTCAGCAAGAAAGAAGCCACTGCTCCAAAACTACCATAATAAAGCCAGACTACAGTTTGTCACTGCACATGAGGACAAAAATCATACTTTTTTGGAGAAATGCCCTCTGGTCTGATGAAACAAAAATATAACTGTTTGGCCATAATAACCATCGTTATGTTTGGAGGAAAAATGGGGAGGCTAGCAAGCCAAGGAATACCATCCAAACCGTGAAGCACGGGGTGGCAGCATCATGTTGTGGGGGTGCTTTGCTGCAGGAGGGACTGGTGCACTTCACAAAATAGATGGCATCATGAGGCAGGGAAATTATGTGGATATATAGAAGCAACATCTCAAGACATCAGTCAGGAAGTTAAAGCTTGGTCGCAAATGGGTCTTCCAAATGGACAATGACCCCAAGCATACTTCCAAAGTTGTGGCAAAATGGCTTAGGGACAACAAAGACAAGGTATTGTAGTGGCCATCACAAAGCCCTGACCTCAATCCTATAGAAGAGTTGTGGGCAGAACTGAAAAAGCGAGTGCGAGCAAGGAGGCTTACAAACCAGACTCCGTTACACCAGTTCTGTCAGGAGGAACGGGCCAAAATTCACCCAACTTATTGTGGGAAGATTGTGGAGGGCTACCCAAAATGTTTGACCCAAGTTAAACAATTTAAAGGCAATTCTACCAAATACTAATTGAGTGTATGTAAACTTCTGACCCACTGGGAATGTGATGAAAGAAATAAAAGCTGAAATAAATAATTCTCTACTATTATTCTTACATTCTTAAAATAAAGTGGTGATCTAACGGACTTAAGACAGGGGATTTTTACAAGGATTAAATGTCAGGAATTGTGAAAAACTGAGTTTAAATGTATTAGGCTAAGGTGTATGTAAACCTCCTACTTCAACTGTACATACGGTCACTGTGGGGACGACGTCATCGATGCACTTATTGATGAAGCCAGTGACTGATGTGGTGTACTCCTCAATGTCATCAGAAGAATCCCGGAACATATTCCAGTCTGTGTTAGCAAAACTGTCCTGTAGCTTAGCATCTGCTTCATCTGACCACTTTCTTACTGACCGAGTCACTGGTGCTTCCTGCTTTAGTTTTTGTTTGTGATCATAGTCCGTCTATTTTATTATCGGTTGACTGTACGATGGCGAATAGGACTGATGGTAAAGGTAGATTACCCTCCCTGCGACGGATCCTAACAAGGCACCCGGATCTTGGTCCACGATACCTCAGTCTCTTTCTCCTGCGAATTACGGGGATGAGGGCCTTGTCGGGCGTCTGAAGTAAATCCTTCCCATCCGACTAGTTGATGAAAAAGTATTCCTCCAGTATGGGGTGAGTAATCTCGGTCCTAATATGTAGAAGCTCTTTTCGGTCATAAGACACGGTGGTAGAAACATTATGTACAAAATAACGCAAAGAAAAATACACAATGGGTTATACGGGATCGTAAAACGGCAGCCAGAGAGAGAGGAGAGAGGACTGTGCCTGATTGTTTACTGCTGGGCTGAGGGAGCCGCTGCAGCTCTTTCAAACACCATCATTAGACACTAACAGCCCTAGCCACAGCACTTCACCCACTCCACTTCTCCAGGATGAAAAGAGAGAAACAGAGATGAACGGAAGATGAGAGCGATAGAGAGAGGTCGGGAAAGTGAGAAAGTCAAAGACGAGAGAAAAAAAGGGAAGAGAGGGTGTGTGGGGGTTGAACATGATACAATGGGGTAAAAAAGTATTTAGCCAGCCACCAATTGTGCAAGTACTCCCACTTAAAAATATGAGAGAGGCCCGTAATTTTCATCATAGGTACACTTCAACTATGACAGACAAAATGAGGGAAAAAATGAATTTATTTGCAAATTATGGTGGAAAATAGGTATTTGGTCACCTACAAACAAGCAAGATTTCTGGCTCTCACAGACCTGTAACAACTTCTTTAAGAGGCTCCTCTGTCCTCCACTCGTTACCTGTATTAATGGCACCGGTTTGAACTTGTTATCAGTATAAAAGACACCTGTCCACAACCTCAAACAGTCACACTCCACACTCCACTATGGCCAAGACCAAAGAGCTGTCAAAGGACACCAGAAACAAAATTGTAGACCTGCACCAGGCTGGGAAGACTGAATCTGCAATAGGTAAGCAGCTTGGTTTGAAGAAATCAACTGTGGGAGCAATTATTAGGAAATGGAAGACATACAAGACCACTGATAATCTCCCTCGATCTGGGGCTCCACGCAAGATCTCACCCCGTGGGGTCAAAATGATCACAAGAACGGTGAGCAAAAATCCCAGAACCACACGGGGGGGCCTAGTGAATGACCTGCAGAGAGCTGGGACCAAAGTAACAAAGCCTACCATCAGCAAGGGCAAGCATGACAATGATCCCAAACACACCGCCCGGGCAATGAAGGAGTGGCTTCGTAAGAAGCATTTCAAGGTCCTGGAGTGGCCTAGCCAGTCTCCAGATCTCAACCCCATAGAAAATATTTGGAGGGAGTTGAATGTCCGTGTTGCCCAGCAACAGCCCCAAAACATCACTGCTCTAGAGGAGATCTGCATGGAGGAATGGGCCAAAATACCATCAACAGTGTGTGAAAACCTTGTGAAGACTTTGACCTGTCATTGCCAACAAAGGGTATATAACAAAGTATTGAGATAAACTTTTGTTATTGACCAAATACTTATTTTCCACCATAATTTGCAAATAAATTCATAAAAAATCCTACAATGTGATTTTCTGGATTTTTTTGGTCATTTTTTCTGTCATAGTTGAAGTGTACCTATAATGAAAATTACAGGCTTCTCTCATCTTTTTAAGTGGGATAACTTGCACAATTGGTGGCTGACTAAATACTTTTTTGCCCCACTGTATAAGAGAGAAATGAAACACTATGAGATAAATGGAAATGTAATAGAATGAGAGATTAAAAAACAAATATTTCCTCATTTACATTTCTATGTGTTCTACTGAGAGACATCAACTAACCATGCGCCAAGATGCCATTATAAAAGTGATGGTAGAGATTAGGAGTGTGAACATTAAAATATATATATATATATATTTTTTAGATTCTTAACAATTAAGTAAACATTTTAATCCCCCACAAAATTTCAATCACAGTGAAGTTATCACAAAACATATGTTCTGTGTTATAGCCAACTAGACATAGTAGGTCAATTTCCACAACAACTAAGAGTGGTGAAGCGCCAGGCCCTGGTGCACTGGCTACCACGCTGTGAACAGTGTGAAGCAAACCTGTGATTGTATGAGAGCAAAGTGCTGCTCACTCATCTCAATATCCTAGCCTATAGAGCCCCACAGTTGAGGTGTCATCATTTCAATCACCCACGTGGGTATATGCTCCTAAAAACCAATGAGGAGATGGGAGAGGCAGGACTTACAGCGTGTCGAGCGTCACAAATAGAACCAAGTTCTATTTTAGCGCCTGGCTACGCAGACGCTCGTTGACGCGCGCGAGCAGTGTGGGTGCAATGATTGAATAACATGTATGTGTACATTTATTTTTGCAACGCGAGCAGTGTGGTCCGTATGTAAGCCTGTAACGTGAAAAAGTGAAGGGGTCTGAATACTTTCCGAATGCACTGTAAGACCGCTGACATTTTCAGGATAATGCCATGTTGCTCGAATTGACACCAAGCTTCAAACTAACTAGATGTTGGGGATGGCTAATTGCTACTGCCTTCCTGAGCTCTAGAGGAACTGTTACCCCCAGATCCAGATGCCTTGGCTGTCAGGGAGGAATTTCCACTGTCACATTTGAGTGACCCTTTTTTTGGGGTAAATGGACTATAATGGTCATTGGCTGTGACTTTATGTGGTGCTTTTTTTGGATCAGGTCTCTCAGTAGCAGGAGGGCGAAGGGCAAAATCAAGAAAGTGGCTGGGAATTCAGTGGGAGAAAACTAATTCTGACTGTTTGAGTCAGAGGTTACACTCTGACTGTCATCCAAGACAGAACCGACAACTTCCAGTTGCCAAGGTAAAAAGAGAGAGAGGGAAGAGAGAGGAGGAAGAAGTGAATAACCAGCCAAAACCCTGAGAATATTGAGCTGAGAATATTCTTTATGACAGCAGTTCAGAAAAATGACACTTGGTAACCCTCTCAAGCATCTTCACTTCTCTAACCAATGTCTTAACGAGTTAAAGAGACTTTGGTTTCAGACAACGCCAACATTTCATCAAGAACACAGGCTAGATTTAGGAGCTGTGTTGCTGTGGCTAAGTAAGTATTAATCTCCGCCTGTCTGTCTGTCTGTCCGCCTGTCCCGTAGGATCTTATGTACAGGGGCTACAGTAAAATTTAGACTAACCACAGTCTTGCCCGGCATGTACCCCTACCCCCACAACCCTTGCCCCAAATAAACACTACTATAATGAGATGACAAAAGACAGAGATTAAGATAATGCACAAGAGGTCGGGGGTATTAAGAGGCATGGGGGAGGAGAGAGATTGGAGAGGGAACTGGGCACACAGAGCTGGGAGGGAGAGAAAGCTTGGGGGAGAAGGCAAGAGAGCAAGATTGGGTAAAAGTAGAGGGGAGACCTCGGGGTCTAGCCAGAGAGAAATAATGAGAGAAAATGAGAGGGGGAGAGAGAAAGAGCGAGACAGGGAGTGAGCTAGTGAGTGAGCACTGGGGGAGGGGGGGGGGGGGGTGGATCAACAGCTGATAATGTCCGTCCAACCATCGAGAGCAGACAGATTTCGCAAGCTATTTTGATAGACCTCATTTTAGATCCCCGCTCTGAGCGCTCATCGGGTCATTTGTTTGTTTGTTCATCCGTCAACTCCGATCTCCACTTGCCTTTCTCGTAACGGCTATGACAAAGTGTGCAGACCGTGCTATGTCATGTCCGTTGCGCACAAACATGTCACTCTTTAACCCTTTTATGCTTCTGGATATTCCCATAACTCGCGTAGTCAACTTCACAGGCAAAAAAGCTACTATGCAGGATTCATGGAAATGAATGAAACCCTACAAAACCCCATAAGCCTCAGTGTTACCAGAGGCACTGACATGGCCACAGCACAGAAAATAAAAACCCTACCATCCCTGTAACATTAGATAGCTATTGTTGTCTGTATCTTCCAGCTCAGCTACACAGGAAATTTAAAAAAACACTAGGTAAATATATAACACACAGACTTGTGTGTGCGCGCGGCGCATGCACGCATTCTGCCTTTATTGCTTCCGTACTCAGCGGGTAGAGAGCTTAAGCCATTAACCCACTATGGTGCATGCAGCATCCACCACAGTGTACACCCTAAGGCGTACACGCAGCGGCTGCAGCTGGAACGGTGGCAGAGGCGACAGTGACAATTCTGTGATGGTGACGACTTCGCACTGTTACAAATAAGCTCAACACCGTGACATTTGTCCTTTCAAATGAAACCAATCCACTTCACCTCCTCTGCTATTGAGCTCGAGCACTAGAGAGCTGTATCTGTATTGACAGAACTATTTCTGTCTCGTAATCGATATAACCTTAAATACACTTCGAGCTTGCAATCAAGGGACAGGATGTGTCGCTTGTAGTGGTCGCGATAACATCCACTCATCTCCGTGTCTTTGACATGCTGCCGAAGGTACAGTATTCCACATGAGCGAATTTCACCCCAACCAAGACACTCTGCTACTACTTATATGTCGCCCTGGTATTTTTCTTAAATAATACATCAAAATGTATTGTATAATACATGAAAGCAGGTCATTGCACGGTGAAATCCACATTCATAGTGCACAAAGTACTTAAGTATGAAAAATGGAACCAACTCCAAAACTAGGTGATGTTTTTGACTCTTCTATAAACCCCCCCCAAAAATCCATCCATCCATTATCACATAATAGAGTAACATATCACTGTAATCTCTACCTCAATTCATTTGTCAACAGAGCAGTGCATTATTTGAACAGCTGACAAAGTGTGTGCATCATGATAATCTGTAGCTCGCATGACCAGAAGCAGTTGGTTCACAGATGTTAGGGCAGCTGACTGTTTCCCAGCCATTCTGTTCTTCTGTGTCCTCTCAAACAGAACCTTCCACACACACATCTGAGGTGCGCTTCCCACAGTTTTGCTGTGTGATGTACAGCAATGCTCAATCTATATACTCAATGGTCCATACTCTCTTCTAGTCATGTCTCCCAGCCTTCATATCGAATAGCTAATCTATTGCTCTATCAACAACAAACATCGAGAGGGGAAGACTCAGAGTATAATATTTCCCTTCAGTGCCCACTATAAACTCCAGACTACTCTATAGCATGAATGAACCACTGAAATAGTTTTACCTTTCAGCAAGGCGCTTCAGTTCCCCCTCGCTCTTTCTCTTCAACCTCTGTCACCGACAAGCCTCTCTGTAGAGAGATGGTGATACAGTCCCGCTTTCTCTCTATCCCTCTCTCTCTGACTGCAACACACGCGATACAGTACTTTTCTACCTCCCTCTTTAACACACACAGTCCAGCTGTGACAGTACAGCCACACACACAGACACACCCTGGGCACCAGTCCAGAGTCAAAGGGCTCTGGTTTCTGACGCTCTCTTCACTGCCCTGGGACGAGACACTGATAGAGGGAGGGAAAGATGAAGAGGCAGAGTTGATGAGAGAGAGCCCGAGAGAGAGAGAGAAAGAGAGAGAGAACTTAGGGGAGAGCTTAATGCCTCACATCAGAAAAACATCCCCATTCGAAATGGCAACATCTGGAAAAACTACTTAGAAACCGATACGAAAATCCAGAATGGACGAAATGTAACGAGACTCAGATCAAATTAGTTGATCAATTTAAAAAAATGAAACAATTAAAAGACCAACAAAACCTATTAGACATACCCATCACAATAACAGAGCTGAAAGAGAAAACCAAAGTGCGGTGAAGCCTGTGGGCCAGACACCATCTGCAATAAGATGAAGAAAAGCTGCAGGAAGCCATGCTCAAGCTCTTCAACCCAGTGTTGAATGTAGGATACTTTCCAGAAATATAGAATAAAGGCATAACACACACATTGAAAAGTAGACCAATTCTACCCTAATAATTATTGCAGTATCTGCAAGATCAGTAATCTAGGGAAGGTTTTCTGCAGCATAATAAATATGAGAATTACAGACCTTCCTCACAAAAAAAAAGTGTTTTAAGTGCATGTCAAATTGGCTTCTTACCAAAACAAACACCTGACAACATCTACACCCGCTTTAAAAAATATCTTTATCAGTCCACAAAGGGTAAAATATTTGCCTGCTTTATTGACTTCAAAAAGGCATTCAATTCCATCCAGCATAAAGGACTCTTCCTCAAACTCATCCAAAGTGGAATTGGAGGAAGAACCTGTGAGGTTATTAAATCATAACACAACACTGAAAATAAATGTTGTGTTCAAATGTTTTTTTCTTTTCACACAGTGGCGAGGGGGTCAATCAGGGCAGCAATCTGAGCCCAACACGGTTTAATATCTACAGTGGGGTCTGGAATTATTGGATCCCTTGATAAAGATGAGTCTTTTTTGCTATATGCATTTAGCTGCTAAATCGTGGCCACCACAACATTAATAATCTTCGGGATGGTAAAACATTCTTGGTGCAAACTTAAACCAGATATAAAGTATGTATAAAAGATAGTGGGGCAAAATATTTTGAAATAAGATCATCCTTGAGAATAATCACCCCCAATGATTTTATGTTTGAGTCAGTCAGATAGCATAAAAACAATTGAAGGAAATTTGCTTTAAAACTGTACATTTTCTCAACCCCATGGCAAAGTGTGTATAATTGAAGGAAATTTTCTTTGAAACTGCAATTTTTCTCTCAGCCCAATGGCAAAATGTGTAGAATTTGGGGATATTAACTTTAAAACAGCTAAATGTTGTCCCCGAGGCCAAGAGGGCCTCTAAAACCACACCATTGGCCACTCCTAAAAGGTTTTATGAGATTGGACAACAAATTAGGATGGACCTTACACCATTTCCGTATACAATCTTTCCAGATCCTTGATATCCATCATCTGTGCCTCTTCAATTCAAACCACAGGTTTTCAATGGGGTTCATGTCCGGAGACATTTCTTTGTGGATTTTGGGGTTTACCGTCTTGCTGGAAGATTCACTCAGCCTCCTGACAGAGGCAACCAGGTTTTTGGCTAAAATCCCCTGGTACTTGGTAAAGTTCATGATGCCATTTACCTTACCAATGGCCCCAGGACCAGTGGAAGTATAAATTCAAATAAATAATACTTTAACTAGCATGATCATAATAACTGTGTCTCCCATAGGTAGGGTACCCCTACATTCAGTTATGCCTATAATTTTTTTATTTTATTGACAGGTACAGAGAGCAATGGTGAGAGAGGAGAGAGAGTGAAAGAGAGAGGAGCAGAGAGATAGCGTGCTGTGAAGCTTTTAAACAACATTTGTAGCCTTGTCTCATGTCCCTCATGTATTTATGTATACTCCCAGATTGGCGCTGTCAAATCATTCTCTCTCTCTCTCACACCCTCTGTCTCCAGCTGCCACACACTTATTTGCACTCGCCTTCAATCGCTCCCTCACCGGCATCCCGAGAACGCCCGTTATTTCTATATTTACCTACTTAGTGTCCTTTTCATATTGATCATTACTCACCGTGATGCGCACTCCACTCCTCTCCGTGTCACAAGCCGCTGTTGTTTTTGGTCATGCTACCGTTACTATAATACCACAGAGGAGGAGTACCAAAATATATAATCCTCTTTTAATGCATGGTGAGTTAGACACAACAGCTGGTGTGGAGTCACACTCCATTATATTTTGAGTGTGTGTGTGTGTGTGCGTGCGGGGAGCGGCACACGATTATGTTTGAGTGCGTGTGCGTGTGTCGGTCTGTGCGCGTGTGACAGAGAGAGAGTGAAATGTGCTGGTATGTGGTAGCATGTCAAATACAAGGTTGCAAGCCAACAGAATGGGATTTGATGCTGTACTAGTTCGTGTGCAGGAGTGCTGGCTGTCTTAACTAATTAGAGAAGAGGGGCATTTTCAAAACAATGTGGCATAAGCTGGGGACCCGGGACAAGACGATGAGGGACGGACACACACCTGTTCTCTCTAGCATGGTCACCTTGCTGCTTAGTGTGCTTCTTGTCCCTCAATGTCACACCAAGCCATGGTGGTGTTGCTAGGTGGCAATTTCAGTGTAGTGTTATGGTTAGAGTAAGTGGTTAAAAGGTAGAGTCCACAATATTACATCATACAAAGCAGGGCAACTTCCTACACTAATGCTCATCCCACTTTGTGCTCCTCCTCGCAGCTTGAGGCTTGCCCACACTGGGAAAAAGCCAATAGTGGCAGTCTTGGCCGATCTGAATTCCCAATTTTATTCAGGGCGGAAAACAACATTTCTTACTGGACAAGTTCCTGTAGTACTCCCTGTTTAAGTCCATTGTCTCCCGTTTGCCAAATTAATACAATCCTGTTGAGGATTTCTGTAAACAGGAAGTCGCCCAGGTATGTGTGATAATGTCATCATGCAGAGTGTAACTTTCAAATCCCATGTGGTCAGAAATCTTACCGTCCTTTCTGGCATTGCACTACCTGATAATCCCAACCAGCCCCCCTAGTGAGCTACTACTAAGCCAAAGAGAGACAGGCAATAAAGTAGTCTCATTAAAGAGCGGAAGCCAGCAGTAATATGTCCTTTCTATGCTTTCTTGTCCTATCTAACCTGACTGCTGCAAGTGAACCTGAACACTTGTGTTGACTGTCTGACCACCCAGTCAGTCAACAACTCACCACAACTGCCCCACTCTGATATTTTAGTTCTAACTGCTGTGTGTGTGTGTGTGTGTGTGTGTGTGTGTGCGTGCGTGCGTGCGTGCGTGCGTGCGTGCGTGTACGAAGTCTGTAAATCGGAAGGAACTTTTGGCAACCTCAGCCCATAATCCAATGTCATTTTGGGCCACATGGCATGTAATAGTCAGTACTGTATCACAACATGCCCTTTGCTCACGAAGCATGCCAAGAGGTAATAACATTTCTTGGCATCCTTCAAAAACATAGCCAGTAGTTTTTAACAGCTTCCCTCTTATAGATACATCTAGATCATGCTAGCCTTGTCCTAGGTTTGTCTAGTCCTTGCCAATTTCTATGGTGATAATAACCATAGTAGATGGCGAGACAGCGCAAACAGATCTAGGACCAGGCTAGAATCCCTTCAAAATGTTAACATTTTAGGAGGTTTCTATGGTGAACCTTGTAGACCACAAAAAAAAAGATTTACTCTAGACAAGCCATTTTTATTTTAAAGATGGATCAAGACCTACCTTGGCGTCACATTTTTTATGAACGGCTGTCTTGCACTCTGCAATGAGACAAAAGAGACCGTGTAAGAGTTGGTTGTGTGTGTGTGTGTGTGTGTACGAATTGTGTGACACTCGGTACTCACCCTTACAGAAAGCACCAGGGATGTTGATGGTCTGTCTACACACTTCGCACGGTCGTTTCTTCCTACAGCTCTTCTCTGTGAAGGCGTGGGACACGGCTCCTTTACCAAGCTGTAACAGAACACAGAGTAAGATAGCATGACACACACAATGAGATGGACTGCTGGCATTTCTGCACCCAAAATATACCAACTGTGTCAAATGTAATAGTACAAAAGGTCATTGGTATACTGAGAACATCTGGGAATGTTTGTGCTCAAAACTGACACCCAGAAGAGTCTGTCCGGTAACGGACAATGTGACAGATAGAGACTGTGATTCAAAAGTGCTTAAGTCACATACACAGGGTTGTAGGTGAAGTACAGTGAAAATCTAAGGCTTCGAGCTCCAACAAGCAGGACAAAGTGAAATAGAAATAGCACTATTTTCATAACAACAACGATGGGAGTGATTAATAAATACATGCCCATTGGTGTGGAGGCAGAGTAAAGACTGTTGAGAGGGTGGGGGTGACCATAGGGGGGAGCAGCACCATGACCATTGAGCGGCAAAAACAAACATTTCAATAAAAAATATAAAAAAACATCAAAAAGTGCTGAGTGTCGTTGGGATGTCGCCCTGGTAGTGTCGTTGGGATGTCGCCCTGGTAGTGTCGTTGGGATGTCGCCCTGGTAGTGTCGTTGGGCAGAGTAAAAGTCTGTTGGGGGGGGGGGGAATGTCCATAGTGGGAGCAGCAGGAGAAAGAACGTCCATAGTAAGGTGGGGGGTTCATAGGGGGAGGGGGAGCAGGTAGCTGACTAGTGGTGGCTATTCAGCAGCCCGATGGTCTGAGGGTAGAAACTATTGGCCAGTCTTTCAATTTTTTGCCATGATGCTCCTGCACTGCCCACATCTGAGTGATTGAAGCGGGGAGGACAGGTCTTGGCTCGGGTGGCTGGTGTCCCTGATGATCTTCTTGGCCTTCCTGCGACACATGGTGTTGTAGGTGTCCTGTAGGGCAGACAGTGTGCACCCAATGGTGCGTTCGGCTGCACATATCACCCTCTGAAGAGCCTTGAGGTCCTCGGCAGAGTTTCTGTACCAGGCTGTGATGCAGCCCGACAGTATGCTCTCGATGGTGCTCCTGTAGAACATTGAGGGCCATCGGGGACAGGCCAAATTTCTTCGGCATCCTGAGGTCTTCACTACGGTGTCCGTGTGGTTGGCTTCTCTGAGATGTGTACGCTGAGGAATTTGAAGTTATTGTCTCCATGGCAGCCCCGTTGATGATATATAGTTTGATAGATAGTGTGAGGGTGGTGTGTGCTGCTGTACTCACCCGTGCTTGAGGTGAATATATGTGTGTGTGTGTCTATATGTCTGTCTTCACTCTTTGTGTTACAGGTTGAAGGGATGGAGGGATTCAGACTAGAGAGAGAGACACCACTACCATTTTCCTTAATACAGGGAGAGAGGTGGATGTTTGCACAGCTGCCTAGACTGGCACAGTGCAGTACAGGCACCCTTTCAGTGGAAACCTATGCTATGCAACAGGCACCAGAGACAAACTAGAACACCCCAAAAATGTTGCTCAAATGATAATCTAATCTGTTAAATGGCGGATCAAAACCCACAGTTTGTGGCTAAAGCTTAGCAGTTACTGGCTAGAAATATGGCTTTGTTCATTTGTGGGTCGCAATAACTTGAAAAGCTTTGTGAGTCACGTCGCAAAGAAGTTTGGGAGCCACCGAGCAAAGCCGAGAGGGGCAGAGAGAAGAGAAGTAGAGACAAGAATGGCTTGGTTCATTGAGAGAACATCATTTGTCAGAAAACTAAAATGGGAATGGATGTCGGGTTTCATTCCATTGCTGCTGCTCATTTTACAAGTGGACATTTGCACAAACAAGCCTTGACATTGGAAGATTGATGGCTAGTCCAATAAGCAAGATCAAAACCTCCAGGAACATTGAATGGACTACATAAAAACAGCTGCTTACGCATGCATACATGCAAGCACAGGATTCAGACTCACCTGCCTACAAGATACAACACTTATTTTAAGCAACACAGTTACACGTATACACATATTTCAACAGAAACCAAAACCTACATTCATACACAAATGTATGCACAGTCCCTGTGACGGTGTAACTAGAAAATCTACATCTTCTACTGACTCAAAATCCATGCTTTTTATGCACTCTCAGAGGACAAAGGCATGGCAAAAGTCTGAGAACATCAGAAAGCGGTGTCACCTGATTGCGCGTGAACCTCATTGAGTCATTCATCTATCCTCCCCAGAAGGGAGGGGGGAGAGTGTGGTCTGGGTCAACAACTAACACCAACTCCAGTAACAAACACCTTTATTTATTCACTCACTCCATCACCTTTATTTTTTCACTCACTCCATCACCTTTATTTTTTCACTCACTCCATCACCTTTACTTTTTCACTCACTCCATCACCTTTACTTATTCACTCACTCCATCACACGGCACACCTCTTTGGTTGGCCGCCCTTCCCTCCCTCCCTCTCCCTCCATCCATCCATCCCACGGCACACCTCTCCGTTGGCCGCCCCTCCCTCCCTCTCCCTCCATCCATCCATCCCACGGCACACCTCTCCGTTGGCCGCCCCTCCCTCCCTCCCTCTCCCTCCATCCATCCATCCCACGGCACACCTCTCCGTTGGCCGCCCCTCCCTCCCTCCCTCCCTCTCCCTCCATCCATCCATCCCACGGCACACCTCTCCGTTGGCCGCCCCCCTCCCTCCCTCCCTCCCTCCCTCCCTCCCTCTCCCTCCATCCATCCATCCCACGGCACACCTCTCCGTTGGCCGCCCCTCCCTCCCTCCCTCTCCCTCCATCCATCCATCCCACGGCACACCTCTCCGTTGGCCGCCCCTCCCTCCCTCCCTCTCCCTCCATCCATCCATCCCACGGCACACCTCTCCGTTGGCCGCCCCCTCCCCCCCTCCCTCTCCCTCCATCCATCCATCCCACGGCACACCTCTCCGTTGGCCGCCCCTCCCTCCCTCCCTCCCTCCCTCTCCCTCCATCCATCCATCCCACGGCACACCTCTCCGTTGGCCGCCCCTCCCTCCCTCCCTCCCTCCCTCCCTCCCTCCCTCCCTCCCTCCCTCCCTCCCTCCCTCCCTCCCTCTCCCTCCATCCATCCATCCCACGGCACACCTCTCCGTTGGCCGCCCCTCCCTCCCTCCCTCCTCCCTCCCTCCCCTCCCTCCCTCCCTCCCTCTCCCTCCATCCATCCATCCCACGGCACACCTCTCCGTTGGCCGCCCCTCCCTCCCTCCCTCCCTCTCCCTCCATCCATCCATCCCACGGCACACCTCTCCGTTGGCCGCCCCCTCCCTCCCTCCCTCCCTCTCCCTCCATCCATCCATCCCACGGCACACCTCTCCGTTGGCCGCCCCTCCCTCCCTCCCTCCCTCTCCCTCCATCCATCCATCCATCCCACGGCACACCTCTCCGTTGGCCGCCCCTCCCTCTCTCCCTCCCTCTCCCTCCATCCATCCATCCCACGGCACACCTCTACGTTGGCCACCCCTCCCTCCCTCCCTCCCTCTCCCTCCCTCTCCCTCCCTCCCTCCCTCTCCCTCCATCCCACATTCTAAGAGGAAGTATATGTAGCTTTGCTGTGATTTAAAAGGTTGCTTTAAAGTATATGTCTGTGTGTGTGTGTGTGTGTGTGTGTGTGTGTGTGTGTTCTATCAAGATCAATAGAGTTCATGTAGACCACTGAAGTTGCCCCTGGCTTGTTTTTAACACGCAATGATGTTAAAATAGCATGTTCAACAGCATAGTGGTAATCCTACAGACATTCAGATGGCCAGAGCACAGTGTGAAAACACATACAATGATGTATATATATATATATTTATATATACACACGTGTCCAGACTGTTATATTTGGGGTAACTTTGCATGTTTACTAAACTGCCACTGGACTCATCAGAATGGATGGATCTGCCATTATGACTGTGTTTGTTACCGGGAGAGATGACTAATCTGTAAATTTCACTCTCTTTTTCTCACTCTCTGTCTTTCACTCCCTCGCTCCGCACCCATCCCTGTCTCTCGTTAGATACTAGGCATACATCTTTTATTAGATCCATCGGCTGGTATACTGTTATATAACTCATGATTAGGGCTGCCTCCTAGAATCAATTTGAGTTAAGCAATTCAGTGCCCAACCATTTAAAAAGAATGGTCAATGGCAAGGGAAATTATCTGATGAATCTGGAAAAAGAAACACTGAAGAAACTATTTGAGTGGCGTACACACAATGTGAACTCGCCTACACCCTTGGCAAAGACCAGTGACTTAACTGGTTTCTTTTGTAACTAATACTTTCCATCCAAGGAACATTTGACTATTACATAAGACATCTAGGAAGCCATCCAGGAAGCTCAAGTGACACAAACTCAAATGAAATCAACTGTTGGGTGAAACTGGACAAAGTTAAGTGGGATGATATACATTATATTTCACAAGCATAGCATATAGAGTTGAAGTCAGAAGTTTACATACACCTTAGCCTAATACATTTAAACTCAGTTTTTCAATTCAAGGAATTTACAATTCCTGAAATTTAATCCTAGTAAAAATGACCTGTTTTAGGTCAGTTAGGATCACCAATTTATTTTAAGAATGTGAAATGTCAGAATAATAGTAGAGAGAATGATTGATTTCAGCTTTTATTTATTTCATCACATTCCCAGTGGGTCAGAAGTTTACATACACTCAATTAGTATTTGGCAGCATTGCCTTTAAATTGTTCACCTTGGGTCAAACGTTTCGGGTAGCCTTCCACATGCTTCCCACAATAAGTTGGGTGAATTTTGGCCCATTCCTCCTGACAGAGCTGGTGTAACTGAGCCTCCTTGCTCGCACACACTTCTTCAGTTCTGCACACACATTTTCTATAGGGTTGAGGTCAGGGCTTTGTGATGGCCACTCCAATACCTTGACTTTGTTGTCCTTAAGCCATTTCGCCACAACTTTGGAAGTATGCTTGGGGTCATTGTCCATTTGGAAGAACCATTTGCGACCAAGCTTTAACTTCCTGACTGATGTCTTGAGATGTTGCTTCAATATATCCACAATTTTCCTACCTCATGATGCCATCTATTTTGTGAAGTGCACCAGTCCCTCCTGCAGCAAAGCACCCCCACAACATGATGCTGCCACCCCCATGCTTCACGGTTGGGATGGAGTTCTTCAGCTTGCAAGCCTCCCCCTTTTTCCTCCAAACATAACGGATGGTTATTATGGCCAAACAGTTCTATTTTTGTTTCATCAGACCAGAAAGAACGATCTTTGTCCCCTTGTGCAGTTGCAAACCGTAGTCTGGCTTTTTTAATGGCGGTTTTGGAACAGAGGCTTCTTCCTTGCTGAGCGGCCTTTCAGGTTATGTCGATATAGAAGGAGACAGAACGTGTCTCCTTGCTGAGCGGTATGACGCCGGTCTGGTCCCATAGTGTTTATACTTGAGTACTATTGTTTGTACAGATGAATGTGGTACCTTCAGACGTTTGGAAATTGCTCCCAAAGATGAACAAGACTTGGAGGTGTACACTTTTTCCCTGAGGTCTTGACTGATTTCTTCTGATTTTCCCATGTTGTCAAGCAAAGAGGCACTGAGTTTGAAAGTAGGCCTTGAAATATATCCACAGGTACACCTCCAATTGACTCAAATGGATGTCAATAAGCCTAATCAGAAGCTTTTAAAGCCATGACATAATTTTCTGGAATTTTCCAAGCTGTTTCAAGGCACAGTCAATTTAGCGTATGTAAGCTTCTGACCCACTGGAATTGTGACACAGTGAGCTATAAGTGAAATAATCTGTCTGTAAACAATTGTTGGAACAATTACTTGTGTCATGCACAAAGTAGGTGTCCTAACCGACTTGCCAAATCTATAGTTTGTTAACAAGAAATTTGTGGAGTGGTTGAAAAACAAGTTAATGATTCCAACCTAAGTGTATGTAAACTTCCGACTTCAACTGTACTGGTATTCTACAATTCATATTGAAGTATGATAGCCTATAGTATAGTCTAGTGGAGTATAGTATGGTATAGTAAAAATGTTGAATGGAGTCGAGGTTCGTGGTTGTTAAAGAGCATTTGGTTAACCGTTAAGAGTACAATAATGAGTAAAACCGGTAGAAATTAGAGTCATGTTGTCTTCACTCGCTTTTGCAAGCAGGTAATAAGAAACTGAAACCCAGATAAATAATCCATAATAATCTAACACAGAAGTGTTTACTAGTGACATGTTTTGCAGACATCCACACCCAAGTACACGTTTTTCAATTAAATTGTCGAGATAAATAATAGTTGGCTGATGGTGATTACAACAAGTCCTTACCTTAATCATCTCACAATTTGGTCACCTTTTAGAACCTGTGCAATTATTAATATATCATTAATGACATCAAATATACAGCGGTAAAGTTGGTTTTATATTCACACATTTGGACATTCAACAGACATTTGCCAAATGCCATTTAAAATGGTAAAAATCATTAACGTTTTCACTGATTATGACAGAATCATCAAGCTAGGTTATGATTTATTCTATAAATGTCTAGCATCATTTTTGTTTTGAGTAAACATTACAGATTGGATTTGATTTAAATACATCAAATCTATAAGATGCCATTTAAAGCGGTACGAATCAATAACTAATTCACAGTTTGTCACAGAAACCTCAAACTAGCCATCATTTTTTATATAGATGTCTAGCATACTCTTACAACTTCTGTCTTGAGTAAAAGTTCCAGTTTTGATTTGATAGAGGGCATGTGGTCAAAGTTCTAACGAGTCTGTTAAACCCTATTAGAAGGGGCCTGGCATAAAAGTCTGCATCTTCAGTCATATTAAATTAGATTACAGGAAAAAACTACAGGATGAAGGGGTCAGGCCTTCTTTAACATTAGAAGCCTCCTCCCTAAGTTTGTTTTATTCACTGCTTTAGCACACTCTGCCAACCCGGATGTTCTAGCTGTGTCTGAATCCTGGCTTAGGAAGACCACCAAAAATTCTGACATTTTAATTCCAAACTACAACATTTTCAGACAAGATAGAACTGCCAAAGGGGGCTGTGTTGCAATCTACTGCAAAGATAGCCTGCAGAGTTCTGTCCTACTATCCAGGTCTGTACCCAAACAATTTGAACTTCTACTTTTAAAAATCCACCTCTCTAAAAACAAGTCTCTCACCGTTGCCGCCTGCTATAGACCACCCTCTGCCCCCAGCTGTGCTCTGGACACCATATGTGAACTGATTGCCCCCCATCTATCTTCAGAGCTCGTGCTGCTAGGCGACCTAAACTGGAACATGCTTAACACCCCAGCCATCCTACAATCTAAACTTGATGCCCTCAATCTCACAAAAATTATCAATGAACCTACCAGGTACCTCCCCAAAGCCTTAAACACGGGCACCCTCATAGATATCATCCTAACCAACTTCCCCTCTAAATACACCTCTGCTGTCTTCAACCAAGATCTCAGCGATCATTGCCTGCATCCGTAATGGGTCAGCAGTCAAACGACCTCCACTCATCACTGTAAAACGCTCCCTGAAACACTTCAGCGAGCAGGCCTTTCTAATCGACCTGGCCGGGGTATCCTGGAAGGATATTGATCTCATCCCGTCAGTAGAGGATGCCTGGATATATTTTTTAAATGCCTTCCTAACCATCTTAAATAAACATGCCCCATTCAAGAAATTTAGAACCAGGAACAGATATAGCCCATGGTTCTCCCCAGACCTGACTGCCCTTAACCAACACAAAAACATCCTATGGCGTTCTGCATTAGCATCGAACAGCCCCCGTGATATGCAGCTGTTCAGGGAAGCTAGAAACCATTATACACAGGGAGTTAGAAAAGCCAAGGCTAGCTTTTTCAAGCAGAAATTTGCTTCCTGCAACACTAACTCAAAAAAGTTCTGGGACACTGTAAAGTCCATGGAGAATAAGAACACCTCCTCCCAGCTGCCCACTGCACTGAAGATAGGAAACACTGTCACCACTGATAAATCCACCATAATTGAGAATTTCAATAAGCATTTTTCTACGGCTGGCCATGCTTTCCACCTGGCTACTCCTACCCCGGTCAACAGCACTGCACCCCCAACAGCAACTCGCCCAAGCCTTCCCCATTTCTCCTTCTCCCAAATCCGTTCAGCTGATGTTCTGAAAGAGCTGAAAAATCTGGACCCCTACAAATCAAAAAAGCTAGCCTTGGCTTTTCTAACTCCCTGTGTATAATGGTTTCTAGCTTCCCTGAACAGCTGCATATCACGTCAAGAGTGTCCCCCCCCTTTGAAAAGGGGGATGACCGCAGCTGCTTTCCAATCTTTATGAATCTCAGCCACGCTCAAGGTCCTAAACGATATCTTAACCGCCATCGATAAGAAACATTACTGTGCAGCCGTATTCATTGATCTGGCCAAGGCTTTCGACTCTGTCAATCACCACATCCTCATCGGCAGACCTGATAGCCTTGGTTTCTCAAATGATTGCTTCGCCTGGTTCACCAACTACTTCTCTGATAGAGTTCAGTGTGTCAAATCGGAGGGTCTGCTGTCGGGACCTCTGGCAGTCTCTATGGGGGTGCCACAGGGTTAAATTCTTGGACCGACTCTCTTCTCTGTATACATCAATGAGGTCGCTCTTGCTGCTGGTGAGTCTCTGATCCACCTCTACGCAGACGACACCATTCTGTATACTTCTGGCCCTTCTTTGGACACTGTGTTAACAACCCTCCAGGAAAGCTTCAATGCCATACAACTCTCCTTCCGTGGCCTCCAATTGCTCTTAAATACAAGTAAAACTAAATGCATGCTCTTCAACCGATCGCTACCTGCACCTACCCTCCTGTCCAACATCACTACTCTGGACGGCTCTGACTTAGAATACGTGGACAACTACAAATACTTAGGTGTCTGGGTAGACTGTAAACTCTCCTTCCAGACCCATATCAAACATCTCCAATCCAAAGTTAAATCTAGAATTGGCTTCCTATTTCGCAACAAAGCATCCTTCACTCATGCTGCCAAACATACCCTTGTAAAACTGACCATCCTACCAATCCTCGACTTTGGCGATGTCATTTACAAAATAGCCTCCAATACCCTACTCAACAAATTGGATGCAGTCTATCACAGTGCAATCCGTTTTGTCACCAAAGCCCCATATACTACCCACCATTGCGACCTGTACGCTCTCGTTGGCTGGCCCTCGCTTCATACTCGTCGCCAAACCCACTGGCTCCATGTCATCTACAAGACCCTGCTAGGTAAAGTCCCCCATTATCTCACCTCGCTGGTCACCATAGCATCTCCCACCTGTAGCACACGCTCCAGCAGGTATATCTCTCTAGTCACCCCCAAAACCAATTCTTTCTTTGGCCGCCTCTCCTTCCAGTTCTCTGCTGCCAATGACTGGAACGAACTACAAAAATCTCTGAAACTGGAAACACTTATCTCCCTCACTAGCTTTAAGCACCAACTGTCAGAGCAGCTCACAGATTACAGGCACCTGTACATAGCCCACCTATAATTTAGCCCAAACAACTACCTTTTTCCCAACTATATTTTATTTATTTATTTATTTTGCTCCTTTACACCCCATTATTTTTTATTTCTACTTTGCACATTCTTCCATTGCAAAACTACCATTCCAGAGTTTTACTTGCTATATTGTATTCACCATGGCCTTTTTTGCCTTTACCTCCCTTCTCACCTCATTTGCTCACATTGTATATAGACTTGTTTATACTGTATTATTGACTGTATGTTTGTTTTACTCCATGTGTAACTCTGTGTCGTTGTATCTGTCGAACTGCTTTGCTTTATCTTGGCCGGGTCGCAATTGTAAATGAGAACTTGTTCTCAACTAGCCTACCTGGTTAAATAAAGGTGAAATAAAATAAAGAAAAATAAAGGCCTGACTAACAAAGAAGTGGATGGATCAAGAGGACCAAGACAACCAAGAGGATCAACATGGACATTCCACAGTGGAGATCAGGAAAACTCAGAGTGAACCATAACATACACTACTGTTCAAAGGTTTGGGGTCACGAAATTTCAATTAAAAAAAATTTAAAAAAAGAAAAGCAACGTTTGTGTCCATTATAATAACATCAAATGGATCAGAAATACAGTCTAGACATTGTTGTAAATCACTATTGTAGCTGATTTTTATTGGGATATCTACATAGGCATACAGAGGCCCATTATGAGCAACCACCACTCCTGTTTTCCAATGGCACGTTGTTAGCTAATCCAAGTGTATCATTTTATAAGGCTAGTTGATCATTAGAAAACCCTTTTGTAATTATGTTAGCACAGCTGAAAACTGTTCTGATTAAAGAAGCAATAAAACTGGCCTTCTTTAGACGAGTTGAGTATCTGGAGCATCAGCATTTGTGGGTTCGAACCCCCAAGCTGACAAGGTACAAATCTGTCGTTCTGCCCCTGAACAGGCAGTTAACCCACTGTTCCCAGGCTGTCATTGAAAATAAGAATTTGTTCTTAACTGACTTGCCTGGTTAAATAAAGGTACAATTTAAAAAAAAATTAAAACAAATAATAGACAGACACTGCTCACAATGAGTTGTTTGTGATATCTACACTTAGTTGCCACTTTATTAGGTTCACTACCCTATACACGAAAATACATTGCTCCTATATACACCAAGTCCAGTGGTCTTGGCTTGCTAGACACTAAAGCATGCAGAGAAGTATTCAGGTATTCTGTTACTGTTTGAACTTTAGAATGTGCAAAATGACAGCAGTCTGATGGTCTTTTCTAACTCAGAAAAGTTCCAAAACTTGTTCTGACTGTAATAAACTCCAACTGGACTTAAAAACTTGAACAGTCCATCTCCTTTCCCAGTTTCATCAACAATTTTGAATTCACGCTGTTCCAGATGCAAAAGGGGTTGTACCTAATAAAAGGGACCACTGAATCTATAGACTTTCCAGAATGTTTTCTGGGAATACGCGGGGTATTAAGCATTTGGCTGTAAGTGTTGAATCTATTACCTCAGGAGATGGTACCGTTCAGCTTGTCTGGGGATGACAAAGTACTTCAACAAAGCCAAAATAGAAAATGATTGGAAGGGGCCTCTTTGCTGTTAAATTAGAGACATATAAATCAATGACTGTTGTGCCTTGTAATTACTTTAAAAATATGGAACTGTTGCACTAAAAATGCAATCTTTCAGATCTATTCCCGACGTAGGTGGATTTAGGGCCACAACAAACCCCAGAGGATTGTTTTACAGATTTGACTAAATCTATTGGCCAGGTCATACTAATAAGGGAGTTGCCAAAAATGTGTGTTTGATTGACGATGTAGATTTATATGAACCAATGTGAATAATATTACCGCATTCATCGTGTACATTTTTAAAACATAAAAAATACGATCAATTATTCACACTATATCTATCATCTCTGCACGTCATGTCACTGTTTTCCACAAGACTACGAGTACAAAATATTAGACAATAGCGGCACCTAGTGGTGAGAAAGGAGAAGAGAACCAGAGAAGCCACATTGCATACCAAACAATGTAGAGAAAACCTCTCTCCATGGGATTCAAACTTTCAATTATATTGATCGATTTGACTGGTTTTGCATGAGGAAGATGTATTGAATCCCCCACAAAAGAGTACAATTAGGGCCTTTCGTGAATGTGGTTCCAATCAAATCGTATGTCACACTCGCCGAATACAACTGCTGAATACTTCACAGTGAAAAGCTAGCCTACGAGCCCAAAGCAACAATGCAGAGTTTAAAAAATGAAATAGTAACAAGAGAGGAATATGATACACAAGAATGGAGCTCTATACAGGGAGTACCAGTACCAGATCAATGTGCAGAGGTACGAGGTATTTGAGCTAGATATGTACATGAAGGCAGGGTAAAGTGACTATGCATCAGGATTGCTAATATTAAGAGTTGAATAAGGAACGCAGCACTAGTGACAATGAGTGTATTTATGTTAGTGTATTCGTATGTTTGTGTGCGTATGTAGTGTATGCGAATATGTGAGGGTTTTGTGTGGGCATGTCAACGTAGTGTGTTTGAATATTTATGCAATCAAGAGTAGCTTTACATTTAATTTCAAATTTTTCTTCCACTTTGAGAGAGTTTTTTGTGTTTTGTGTAGATCGTTGACACAGAAAGACAATTACATTCATTTTAATCCCACCTTGTAACACAACAACATGTGGAAAAAGTGAAGGGGTGTGAATACTTTCTATAGGAACTGTACACCCCTGTTGTCCCAGTAGACTTGCATGACTGTTTGTGAAATTTCTGGATTTGAGCACCCCACCCCTTTCGTCATACTCCAGCCAAAGGCTAGCTCATTCCCAAGGCATCTCCAACCATTACAGCCTCAAAGCACACAGCCTCTAATATGGAGATGGGAGAGGAGCGGCTGGTGCCAGTGATTCATACATAGTGGATGTCCTTATTACCTTCTGGTAGATGTGGGTTTTTTTTGGTGTGTGAACAGCAAGCCAGCATCCACATCTCTCCCACACACACTTGGATATTTACTCTTGCATGCACACAAACACACTGCAGCACACATACTACGCTACACTGTAGTCACACACCATATGCACACACAGGCCGACATAAACCTCTCCAAATACACTACCAGAGACTCCCCCTTTCTACAAAGTGTCTGTGTGTGTGTTCTCAGTGACAGCCTGTTGCTGACGACATGCTGAAGTATGGGTCCTGGCTTTGGGTAACACACACGGAAGGGACAGGAGCAGGTGGGGAAACCAGAGGTATGATCCTACGATGTGTATTTATATCCCCACATTCCATGAGCAGAAGAGTGACACCTCGAAAAGAGCCATGAAACTCCCAGAATAGGTACAGGAACACGGGGGTGTGAATCCGCCTGGTCAACGAGCACCTTATTTTTGGCTGGGGTTAAATACGCATGGCACCAAAAGAAAAATGTCAATGGCATTCAAGAGAGCAATGTGCATTGGACACAATGCAATACCTGCGGATTGGAGTAATGCAATGTCAACTTTGCCAACAAACATGACACATTATACAAACAAATGATTATACAAACAAATGATGCATGTATAAACCCATTTCTTTCTCTAGGGCAGGGATATACTGCTGTTTCTCTGTTAGCTGTACCCACCTGGTTTCCCAAGTCTAAATCAGTCCCTGATTAGAAGGGAAGAATAAAAGCAAAGCAGTTGAACTGGCATCAAGGTCCAGATTTGAATTTGAGAGCTGTAGAGCATCAGCCAGGTATTGATACAAGTATTAACAGCACGCGCAGCGCTGAGCTGGTCAACTGTCACAACCACACCCTCATACCATAGTATTTTCACTGTACTGCTATCAGGAAAACAAAAACAATAGAACAGCACTCACACAGACGATCGAATTCAATGATTGAATTCTGATTTATGACACGGGCCTTAGTCATGTAAAGAAATCGTACATACATGCACTTCACATTTTTGGAACAGACTAGTAAAGACACACTTGGAGCCATATTGCAATGTGGCTGCTCCTAAATACGGCTACAGCAGACATGCAGACGACACGACGCATAGGAGAGTAACGGACACCACTTCCCCTTCAACTTTGATCACCAGGGAACAGACATGATTAACCCCCTTCGATCCCCTCCAACTATCATCCCCCGCTCTCTCTCTCTTGACCTCTAATCCTGACCGGTATATGACCCCATCTGAAAGTGAACTAAATGGGACTACTGACATTGCGTGCGGCGAATACTGGGGATACTTTAATACCCTTGACTAAACACGGCAGGGCTAACATTTTCCCCTGGTGGCACTGGTGCCTCTAACCTTTTCAGTTGGTGGCACCAGCCCATGATTTGGTGGCAATCACCCCCCCCCCCCCCCCCCCAAATGTGCACAGCGTCACACAACAAACAATTTGAGTAGACCTAATAATTTTATAAAGCAATTATCAATGCTTTATTAAGAAGTGCAATAGACTACGGAGATTCAATGAAGACATTTTTACATCTAACATGTTCAAGCAGAAATGCATGATTCAAATATATTTTGATAAGCAACCTAATCCAGGGTTGTCATGAATTTTGGGTTGACAATTAAAAAGGGAAAGGGGGATACCTCGTCAGTTGTACAACTGAATGCTTTCAACTGAAATGTGCCTTCCGCATTTAACCCAACCCCTCTGAATCAGAGCAGTGCAGGGTGCCTTAATCCACATTGCTCAGGGGCAGAACACCACATCAGGCCATATTAGTTATATTTTACTGTCACAATAGGGCTCCAGAATTTGTGCCAATTCACCACCTGAGGAAGTGCCAACTCAAAACATAGTAGCTAGATCACCAACTCTAAATATAACACCTACTGCTAGTAGCCATGTATAAATCTAACAGTTAATGTAATGTCATACAAAAAACAAAAATAAAACGTGGCAATGAGGCCTAGTGCACCTTCATTGACCGATGCACATTTTCACACTCCACATTTCTAAGCCATTTCAAATATCTTGATTGTAAAAAAGAAAAAGTGTGCTTTGAGCTTATTGATCATTGAGAAATGATAGATTATACCTACAGAAAGCTGAGACCATCCTCTCTTTGGTGTGGACAAGTAGTTGCTTCCAAAGTTGTAATCTTTCCCCGAAATCGCATTTTAAAATGTTATATCATCACAAAAAAACGTGGGGGAGGTTCTCTTCTGCACTGTTCAAACCAATCCAGTAAATGTGGAGGAGGAGTTAAGATGGAGTGTCGCCATTGTTAACGTCTAAAAGCAGAAGTCACGTCACAGGCTGTCTTTCCATTTTCACTGAAAACGGGAACATCCGGTTGGTCGGAAGTCAGCAGAGGGTATTGATTGAGGTGACCAGGTAGAATGTACCAGACCTCTGCCAAACTAGGATCATAGTGTCTACGGTGTAGAACTGTTGCTGTTTTTTTAGGCCAACAGGTGTACGTACATTTGGAAAGTATTCAGACCTTCACTTTTTCCACATTATGTTACAGCGTTATTCAAAAAACGGATTAAATATGTTTTTCTATATTTAATCCATCTCCACACAGTACCCCATAACGATAAAGCATTTACATAAGTAGAACATTTACTAAGAACTTTGGCAGCGTGTGGCAGCGTGTACAGCCTCGAGTCTTCTTGGGTATGACGCTACAAGCTTGGCACACTGTATTTGGGGAGTTTCTCCCATTCTTCTCTGCAGATCCTCTCAAGCGCTGTCAGGTTGGATGGGGAGTGTCACTGCACAGCTATTTTCAGGTCTCTCCAGAGATGTTTGATCTTGTTCAAGTCCGGGTTCTGGCTGGGCCAGCTCTAGGAAGAGTCTTGGCGATTCCAAACTTCTTCCATTTAAGAATGATGGAGGCCACTGTTTTTGGGGATCTGTGCCTTGACACAATCCTGTCTCGGAGCTCTACGGACAATTCCTTTGACCTCATGGCTTGGTTTTTGCTCTGATATGCACTGTCAACTCTGGGACCTAATTGAATTTACCACAGGTGGACTTCCATCAAGTTGTAGAAACAGCTCAAGAATGATCAATGGAAAACAGGATGCACCTGAGCTCAATTTTAAGTCTCATAGCAAAGGGTCTGAATACTTATGTAAATAAGATGTTTTATATTTGTAATACACTAGCAACATTTCTAAAAACCCGTTTTCGCTTTGTCATTATGGTGTATTGTGTGTAGATTGATTAATTTAAAAAATGTCCTCAATTTTAGAATAAGGCAATTTAAAATGTTGGAAAAGTCAAGGGGCCTGAATACTTTCCAAATGCACTCTAGGTTTTTGTTCCAGCCCAGAACTAACAATATCAGATTAAACTAATCAGGGTGTTGATTGAGGACCCATGATAAGTTAGATCAAGTGTGGTACCCATGGGCTGGAACAACACACTATTGCACACGCTCCTAAGCCTCCAGGATCTGACTTTGAGACCACTGATTTGAATTTCAATCCAAACCATTTGAGAGTGAGTTTCTGTTATATCACACACCATGACACTATCCACATGCCCCATTTCCATAGGGTAGGTTTCAGGTGACACCTTATGGGCTGAGACTCCGGGTCCTGGCTAGAAATATTGATTCTGTTTACATATGATGGGTCACCAGACAACTCCAAAAAGCAGTAGGCGAGTCACTCACGTTACAATCAATCAAGAACTTGGAAGTTTTGTACTTTTTATTCATCCCCAAAATATTGTCTCCTGAGGGGGATATACATCAGCAGGCGCCTAAAACAACTAACAGTATTGTATGCATACATCTTTAGATGAGTGGCCCCAGCGTGAATAGAACCCACAACCCTGACGTATGTAGCATGCTCTACCAACTGAGCCACAGAAGGGTTACACTTTTAGAGTGTTGCAGACAGAGATGTCAACAAGTGCCGCGCTTACCTCAGCCAGCTGTAGGATTTCAATGGGGATATTGTGGACTGCTACTTTCGGGGATCCCTCAGGTTCCGGAGCGCATCTCTTTCTGCTGCAATGCTGGATACTGTGAATGCACCCCATTGATCCTCTGGTTCTGTCTTCTCCTTTTTTCAGATTTGATCCACAAGTCAGTTGTCCGGATATCCCAAGGACCTGCTTTCTGTCTCTTACTCCTTAGGCTCCCCTCATTTTTTCAATAGGGAATCACTCTTTTCCTCCTTTTCACGCTAGTACAGGGAAGCTTGGTCCTTCCTTGCTTCTTTGACACCCCAAAACCCCTTTCCTCCCCGTGAGCCCTCACACCCCTGTCCAAGTTGATCTCTCTCTACTTAGCCAGGACTGGAACCGTCACAACATTCACTCAGTCCAGCCCCCGTCTTTCCTTCACCACACGTCTCTCCCTCTTCTTTCAGAAAGCACAGGGACCGCTCTCTCGCACCCTCCTGCCGTCGTTCTTGCCGTTCCTGCACCCTTCTTTCTTCTGTCAGCCTGTACTTTTACACCATTCTCTCTCCCTCGCTAGCGGTTGTCCCTTCCCTCCCAGTATGCACGGACCCTTCACTCTCTGCACTTACACTCTTCTCTGGTTGCCCTCTTTCTCCCCTTTCCGCCTTCAAAGAAACACCCTGCTCTATCATTCCCCCTCTCCTCTTTACAACCCTCTCACTAGCTGTTCACCCTGCCAGCCTGCTGCACAAACAGTACTCTTCCCCCCTCTCTCATTTCTCCACTCCCCCCCCTTTCCAAACAGCTGTTTAGGTCAGGCTGACTTCAGGCCCTTCCCTTTTTCTTGCTGTGTTCAGCCTCTCTCCCTCTTTTCCTCCATCGTTCCCCCTGAGATTAGATGGCGCCGCTCAGTGCGACACCCTGTCGACCCACCGGACTCTGCAACTTAGCACATGAGGGGCGGGCATACACAGTGCAATGGTTCGATCCTATTATTTTTCCTCTCATGTCATGGGTAAGCGACTAGATAGTACCTCACAAGCCAAAACCGTGTGCACCAACCCAGCAACTCTGCATGAGGAGAGAAGACACACTTTGCCTTAACATCCCTCTCAACTGAAAACAATAATAGGCTCTGTTCCTTTAGATCTGTGTAGAGTAACACGGGGATTTAGGACCTCCTCGGAGAGCCAGCTGGTATTCCGCCAAGCCATCAGGAATAACACCCCACAGCAGAGCAGGAGAACAAACACAGTTAACACACGATCAGCCCCCCCCCCCCCCCCCCCATACACACACACACTGACTTGCATCTGCTGCAGTAGAGAACTACTCAAACTGTGGGATACACAAACAGACTAGTCTCAAATTAGTCCAATAAACACCCGTACATACACACAGCCACGCAGGGTACGGAGCAACAAGAGGTTGAAATACAAAATGATTGCATCCGACTGCAAGAGAACATACAAAACACACACACACACACACCTCCCCCTGGAGTGATGATACACACACACAACCTATTGCCTGTCAGCATTCCTAAGGTAAAACATAAACACGCTGAAGGTTGTTTTAAGCAGATGGGTCTGGGACCCTCCTGTCACTGTCGAGACAGGCCAGAGGGAAGGGGACGGGGACACAGCAGGACCCTCCACACCTGCCACCAAGAGTCCTGTACACAGCAGGGGGCGAAAAGTGTTCTCCACAAAATAAAAATCATGTTCAGGACTAGAGGTCGACCGATTATGATTTTTCAATGCCGATACCGATACCAATTATTGGAGGACCAAAAAAAAGCAGATACCGATTAAATCGGCAGCTTATTTTTCATTTATTTGTGTTAATGACAATTACAACAATACTGAATGAACACTTATTTTAACTTAGTATAATACATCAATAAAATCAATTTAGCCTCAAATAAAATGAAACCTGTTCAATTTGGTTTAAATAATGCAAAAACAAAAGTGTTGGAGAAGAAAGTAAAAGTGCAATATGTGCAATGTAAGAAGGCTAACGTTTAAGTTCCTTGCTTAGAACATGAGAACATATGAAAGCTGGTGGTTCATTTTAACATCAGTCTTCAATATTCCCAGGTAAGAAGTTTTAGGTTGTAGTTATTTTATAGGACTATTTCTCTCTATACCATTTGTATTTCATTAACCTTTGACTATTGGATGTTCTTATAGGCACTTTAGTATTGCCAGTGTAACAGTATAGCTTCCGTCCCTCTCCTCGCTCCTACCTGGGCTCAAACCAGAAACACATCGACAACAGCCACCCTCGAAGCAGCGTTACCCATGCAGAGCAAGGGGAACAACCACTCCAAGTCTCAGAGCGAGTGACGTTTCAAACGCTATTAGCGCACATCGGTTCACATCGGTTACACCAGCCTAATCTCAGGAGTTGATAGGCTTGAAGTCATAAACAGCTGCTGGCAAATGCACAAAAGTGCTGTTTGAATGAATGCTTACGAGGCTCCTGCTGCCTACCAGCGCTCAGTCAGCCTGCTCTATCAGATCATAGACTTAGTTATAACATGATAACACACAGAAATACAAGCCTTAGGTCATTAATATGGTCGAATCCGGAAACTCATCTCGAAAACAAGACATTTATTCTTTCAGTGAAATACGGAACCATTCTGTATTTTATCTAACGGGTGGCGTCCATAAGTCTAAATATTCCTGTTGCATTGTACAACCTTCAATGTTAATTCATAATTACGTAAAATTCTGGCAAATTAGGCGGCCCAAACTGTTGCATATACCCCGACTCTGCGTACAATGAACGCAAGAGAAGTGACAATTTCACCTGGTTAATATTGCCTAACCTTTCTTTTAGCTAAATATGCAGGTTTAAAAATATATACTTCTGTGTATTGATTTTAAGAAAGGCATTGATGTTTATGGTTAGGTACACATTGGAGCAACGATACGCACCGCATCGATTATATGCAACGCAGGACACGCTAGATAAACTAGTAATATCATCAACCATGTGTAGTTAACTAGTGATTATGATTGATTGATTGTTTTTATTAAGATAAGTTTAATGCTAGCTAGCAACTTTCCTTGGCTTACTGCATTCGCGTAACAGGCAGTCTCCTCGTGGAGTGCAACGTAATCAGGTGGTTAGAGCATTGGACGAGTTAACTGTAAGGTTGCAAGATTGAATCCCCCGAGCTGACAAGGTAAAAAAAAAAATCTGTCGTTCTGCCCCTGAACGAGGCAGTTAATCCACCATTCCTAGGCCGTCATTGAAAGTAAGAATGTGTTCTTAACTGACTTGCCTAGTTAAATAAAGATTAAATAATGGTATAAAAAATAAATAAAATCGGCCAAATCGGTGTCCAAAAATACAGATTTTCGATTGTTATGAAAACTTGAAATCGACCCTAATTAATCGGCCATTCCAATGAATCGGTCAACCTCTGTTCAGGACCACACCTGAGGGGTAGCTAGCTAATTTTGATAAGTAACTAGAGGGTTATTCTACAAATCAGGTTTAAGGAGCTCTAGCGAGGCAACTTTGGTCAACTCGGAGTTCAACTCGGGATAACCAGTCATACAAATGTGGTTCACTTTTTAGTCAGGTAAATTTCTATGGCAACAAATCCTTCAGAACTAACTTGCTCCCGAGCAGGCTCAGTCAACACTAACTCCATTTATTCTGAGTCTGACCTGCAAGTTGAGAACAAATTAAATCAGATTCCCTCTCTCTCGCAACGATTGCATCACTATCCCCTTCATTTCAGGAATACCGATTAAATATTTGATTAATATTATTCTTTTTTTAAATTAAAATGTTTAAAATACCTAGTACATTATTTATCAATAACAGAATGCATTTGAAACTTCATACAGGTAACACTTAACAATATTCTCTAGGAGCAGTAGTGTCTGGGCTAGAATCTATTGTAGGTTCACTATAGTAGAATTTGACACAGGCACAAGGGTTGTATTAAAACATTTTTTTCAAACTGCACATTTACTGCATAGACACAAATTCATCAACACACATACAGTATAATAGCACAGTAAAAAAATGGTCTCAGTCCTAAATTGAAAAGTATCTGTGTGTGTTCAGTTTGTAGGCCTACTACCCGGGTAGAGCACATGTGCATGTTGGAGCTCTTATAGATACCAAGATTGATCCAATTAATAAGTGTGTCCTCAATGAGATGGATTGAAGGAAATACATGCTAGCTCAATGGCTTCAAAAACAAATAAAACTTGGCTTCTCACTCAAGGGCTGATAAATGATATAATATACAATATATTACGCCCTCTAGGGGAATTACAATATATTGAATCAGGAATACCCAAATTCTATACGGGTGTAAATTGTCTGGGTTATATCCTCTCCTTCCCGAATCTGAATGCGTCCCTGCATGTACTAGACGTCTTAAGTCGGATTCAACTGGCTTATGTCGGGGGAATGTGTAAACTCAAGGGCTTGGGAGAAAGCTTTGTCTAAACCATTTAGAATAGAATTCATAACTAAGAGTAAGGGGTTACCAAGGGATATGTAAGTCAGCTCTTCGAGAGGATTCATCTCAGCATGGTCATCTTCTGGAGTAGGGTTGACTCTTGCTCGAGGAATTTCATGGACAATGAAGATTGTCGGGTAGCTGATCTCTTTCTGAGCAGACTGAGGGTTGTAGTACTCCACCTCTTCGTAATTTCCACATTGTTGTTCTGCTCATCTTCCTCTTCAGATACTGGACTTTGCTGAGGAGTTGTTAGTTTGGGTCTCTGTTCCAGGTCTTGGTCCTCTTCAACTTAAGCAGACGGTGCAAAGAATCCACAGGGCAAGAGCAGATTGCAGTGTAGCTTCATCTCCGCAACAGCTTTTCATACCAGACCTGCTGGCTTTCTGTCCTACTCCTACCAGCATGAACTGGTCCTGAACCCAACTGCAGTCCCACAATGTTATTTTAGGGAGTATGTGAACATTTTCTAAATAGTCTGGGTGGCCATTTGATGAATTCATCAGCAGTCTCATGGCTTATGGCTGTTAAGGATCCTTTTGAACCTAGACTTGGCACACCGGTACAGCTTGCCGTGCGGTAGCGAAGAGAACAGTCTTTGACTTGGGTAACTCGTCTTTTACAATTTTTTGGGCCTTCCTCTGACACCGCCTAGTATATTGATCCTTGATGTCAGGACGCTTGGCCCCAGTGATATACTGGGCTTTACGCACTACCCTCTGTAGCACCTTCAGATCGGATGCCGAGCAGTTGCCATACCAGGCGGTGATGCAATCGGTCAGGATACTCTTGATGGTGCAGCTGTAGAACTTTGAGGATCTGGGGATGCATGCCAAATATTTTCAGTCCCTTAAAGGGGGAAAAGGTGTTGTAATCATATCTATAGCCAAGCATAGGCTATAGCCTAGTCTATTTAATTGAGACCACACCTGATCTCACATATGGCGACAAGAATGATGAGAGCAGACACTTGTACTTTCTATTAGGCTATATCCTGTATGCAAAACATAGCACATCTTTAAGCATGACAATTTGCAGGCAGAAACAAATAAATGGGTAATCAATATTTATTCGAAATGAAAAGGTGCAACGCTCGCTCACCATGGTAGCCTATGTGCACATTGCGGATTTTTCTTACAATGATCACATCTTCTAAATGCCCTCCACTTCTTTCCATTACCAATATTTACTTAGGGACACTGTAGCCAACAATCTAATCATAATTAATTACATTTCCTTGGAAAGATAACTGCCACGTGACTCTCCTCCCACGCCTATCCAGCCTACATTATTTCATTGAGACTACACATATACCAGGCACACTTGATCTTGCACGCCCAACTAGGAGAGGTAGGCTACTTAGCTTGAAGCAACTAATTGTGTGTGTGTGAATAATGCGCCAAAGAGCTGCTTTTAATACAATACGTAGGCTAAAGCATACAAAGCAGAAAAGACTACCGTTTCCAAATAATCTGTGGGACAAAAATATTTTCACCCCAAAATTGTTTATCTGACTGAACACTCCCAACTGCAGCATGAAAAATGCAGTTTCCCCCAAAAAAAGGGCTTTATTAGAGACAGAAATACTCCCTTTCATCAGCTGTCTGGTTGGCTGGTCTCAGACAATCCCGCAGGTGAAGAAGCCGGATGTGGAGGTCCTGGGCATGGTTATACGTGGTCTGCGGTTGTGAGGCCGGTTGGAAGTACTGCTAAATTCTCTAAAATGACTGTTTGAGGCGGCTCATGGTAAAGAAATGAACATAAAATGCTCAGGCAACAGCTCTGGTGGCCATTCATGCAGTGAGCATGCCAATTGCTCCCTCAACTTGAGACATCTGACATTGCGGTGTGACAAAACGTCACATTTTAGAGTGGCCTTTTATTGTCCCCAGCACAAAGTGCACCTTGGCAAAGGAGAAAATGCTCACAAACAGGGTTGTAAACAAGTGTGTGTTTAACATTTGAGAGAAATAAGCTTTTTCTGCGTATGGAACCTTACGTATATATATTTTTTCAGTATACTTCTCCATGACATGCTGAAAAGTGTTGGGTGCATTTGTGACTCCTTGAGGCATCTGATTGAACCCCCAGAATCCAATGGATGTGAAAAGAAGTGTTTGCCTTGCACCTCCATTTCAACTTGATAGTGTCCCGACTGCAAGTCCATGACAGAGAATCACTTCGAGCCCGTCAGAGCTGATAAGTTTTCCTCTATGTTTGGTAAGGTGAATACGTCTGATGGTCTGGTAGTTCAACCTGTAGTTGATGTCAGAGCTCTTTCAGGTGAAGTCGTACGGCTTGGTAGTCAGACGGATGGATCTGGGTCTCTGCTTGAAGTTGGATTAGAGAGACCAATGCGGTGCCTGACTGCAGTTGTGTGACTATAGTCAAGGTCACCCATGGCAAACAATTCGAGGATGGAGCTCAGCTTGCTTGTCGAAAGTGATGGTGCTCTCAGAACCTGTCAGATTCAGTGTTGCACTCAGCAGTGGTGGGAGTGTGAGACACTGTTCTTGAGCTTTGTTTCTGGGTGTTAACAGTGAGGCGAGGGACAAGGGGATGGAGAGTTCTGCAATGTTGCGGTTTGCTGACACTGATGTCATGAGCAGTCTCGTTCTTGAGTAGGATTGGTACTTTAAACAATGACGTTCTTGGACTTGACAGGATGTAGCTACAGAAGAGCAGACCACCTGGCATGAGTGGGAGGCTCCACCAGCAGTGGGTACTTTTCTTGTGCAGTCATTCAACACCATCTTCTGTGCTGTTGGAACAGTGACACTCTTCTTGCATTGCAATTGGACTTTCCCCACTTTGCTGTTGTCTTGCATCTTCTGTACAGGCTATTGGAGTGGCGCGCGTAAGTGCTCGTCTCTGGCTTGGTACGAGCTCTGCCATCTTTGTCGGCTGTACATGCTTGTACAGGATGTTGGGATGACTAGATCTAATGTGTTGGTTTTTCCAGGGATGTTCTCGGGAAAGAGGATGTTGACCTCGACGTAGCCTAGGTAGGGCACAGCTTGACCTCTAGCACCAACCTCTGTTGTTGTCCAGGGGGAGAATAGGCTGGGATAGAAGGACTTAGTGAATGTTGTCACTTGTAAGCCTGAATCGAAAAGGGAATTGCTCTGGTTTCCTTTGATAATGACGAGTCGTCCATCTTGGCCCTACTAAGCCAATGAATTTGTCAGTGTTGTCAGCCTCAGTATGTCCTTCTACTAAAACCTTGTCCCGTTTAAAGAAAGTCATTTATACTGCTTAGCTCGTAGCTCCTTTACTTCTAATCGATAGCAACTGTCATGTCTTTGTCTATGTCGGATTAAGTGATATGACATGCTATTCTATAAAATAATTTCTCCGTAATTAATATTACCCGATTGAGCTAATAATGTAAATGTAATTAACTAGAGTCAGGGCACCACAAAATAATATTTATAGAGCTGTTATCTTCCGAATAAACTCTTAAAGACCTAGTAATATTTTACATCAATAGCAGTCAATATTAATCGTCATCATAATTCAGTCTCATCTGAAAGTTGTAAATTCTTAGTTATCTGCACAAACCCTGGCTCACAAGTTGAATCAGCAATACAACATTGGGTTTAATTATTTATTTACTAAATACCTAACTAATCACACAGAATTACACATACTCATAATTAAATCATAACTTGATTACAAATTACATCATAAAGGAAAATGTCCCTAGCGGGCAGAACAGATATGACAGCTTGTTACACAAAAGAAAAGGGGCTGGGTTTGAGTGAAAGAGCGGGAAGACTGAGGAACAAAGGGAAGAAGCTGTGCTATCGTAAATACAGTATCTTATGCATTCTAAATTACCGCCCAATTGGAAAAGGAAAATGCAATAAATATTTACTCTGAGCTGCGCTTTGGTAGGTTGGTGGTAGATGGAAGGCAGTGTTGACCAACCGAGTCCTTTGAAGAATGTCTCTGCTGGTAATTGGATACGTTGTAGTAACGTCGTCGTGTGGTAGACAGGACACTGTCTGTTCCTTCCTAACCTGCGTTTGCAGCTGCGGTTGCTAACTCAACGGCTAGGAGGTATCACTTCTGTAGTGAATAAGAGTTCAAAGTTCATACTATTCGCAACCAAAGCTCACGCTGATGTTGGCTTCATTCTGTAATTATTATCTGAACCATTCTGACAAAGGACCATCGTCCTCACGTCCTCAGAACAGAAGGTTATATTGTTGTCCAGGGCTTATATAGGAAGGGAGAGAAGGGCGTGTTTGAAAAGATTTATAGCCCATGTCCCTTCACAGGGGCGGGCCCATTGATTGAGCAGAGCCCTATTTTATGAAAACCCAAATCTCACATTTTAGAAGCTAATCTCACATTTCATCCAATCACAAATAATTCCATATTTAAACATTTAAATTGAACAATTCCATGTGAATCCGATAACTCTGATGTTTAGACTTTCCACTGTAGAGTTTGTCATCTTATCATTGATGAGAATGTCTCAGATGACAACCGAACTGACATATTCATTAAGTACCACCGCATATGTTCAATTGTTCGGATTACCAGAATATAGTTCATTCCCCCCACCTTCTGATGTTCCCAGAATCTCTATGTTAACCAAGGGTTTTGCAAATGTAACATCAGTAGGGTAGAGAGGGAAAAAAAGGGGGAGGGGGGGTATTTATGACTGTCATAAACCTACCCCCCAGGCCAACGTCATGACACAACTTTGTTGATGGGGTTGTCACATCTTGGATATGCGGCCAAACTTCACTACACCTGAAGCGAGAGACTGAAAAACAGCTTCTATCTCAAGGCCATCAGACTGTTAAACAGCCACCACTAACATTGAGTGGCTGCTGCCAACACACTGACTCAACTCCAGCCACTTTAATAATGGGAATTGATGGGAAATGTTGTAAAATATATCACTAGCCACTTTAAACAATGCTACCTAATATGTTTACATACCCTACATTATTCATCTCATATGTATATGTATATACTGTACTCTATATCATCTACTGCATCTTTATGTAATACATGTATCACTAGCCACTAACTATGCCACTTTGTTTTCATACTCATCTCATATGTATATACTGCACTCAATACCATCTACTGTATCTTGCCTATGCCGCTCTGTACCATCACTCACTCATATATCTTTATGTACATATTCTTATTCCCTTACACTTGTGTCTATAAGGTAGTAGTTTTGGAATTGTTAGCTAGATTACTTGTTGGTTATTACTGCATTGTCGGAACTAGAAGCACAAGCATTTCGCTACACTCGCATTAACATCTGCTGTGTATGTGTATGTGTGTATGTGACAAATAAAATTTGATTTGATTTAATTTGTCCTGGGATATAAACATTGAGTTGTTGTTTTACCTGAAACGCACAAGGTCGTCTACTCCGACAATTAATCCACACATAAAACTGTCAACTGAATTGTTTCTAGACATCCCTCCTCCTGCTAGGCTTTTTCTTCTCTTGACTTTATATTGCGATTTGCAACTTTCATAAATTAGGTGCATTACCGCCACTGACCTCGTTTGTCTTTCAGTCACCCACGTGGGTATAACCAATGAGGAGATGGCACGTGGGTAGCTGCTTCTATAAACCAATGGGGAGATGGGAAAGGCAGGCCTTGCAGTGCGAAATGCTTGTTGGCGCGCGCGAGCAGTGTGGGTGCAATAATTGAATAAAATATATTTCTAAATTTATTTTGTAGTCAGCCTGTTAGACCGCTGCGCCACTTGGGAGGTGTCCTCTTCCATTCTTAACTATAGGAGGAGCTCTGCAAAGTCAGGGGGTGCCTCTGTTTTGATGTCCAGCCGCAGACTAATGAGTGGTCCCAGCAGCCTTGTGTGAACCGTTTCCCCAGCTCAGGGTCAGCATCAGCCCGTTTCACTTACGTTCTCTTCACAGCAGCACTGAGGAGTACCTGCAGCCTCTGTAAGTGTTTAGATACCCTCTCACCTGAGTTCTGGTGGGTGTTCAGGAATCTGGAATATATTTCATTGCTGTCCTCCGAGGCCATAAGCGGACTCCAGTAGCTTCAAATTGCCTCTGCATCCCCAAGAGCCTAACTGCCTCACCAGGTCCGAGGCTGGGGGAAGTAGCATCTCCAGGACCCTCCACTGCTGTATTTAGAGGTGCAATCTTGTAACATCAGTTTGACATGACACCATGTTCCATAGTCAGGTTCAACTGGGGGCTTTGGGTACTTTGCCTGAGAAGGAACATAGCCATTTGAGTTGGTTCCGTGTTATGGAGGTGTTGTTCGTCATGACATGCTTTACCACAATGCGATGGACTTCAGGTGAGTTGATGACATAATGCAGCTGCACATCAGTCCTGGTTGGAGTTGTTCACCTCCTACCGTGGACTTCATGTCTGAATGAGGGGGTAGCTGGAATGGGGTGGCCTGGGTTTGATCATACCTCTTCTCAGCAGATAAGTAAGAGTGTGTCGCTATCGTGTGGACACGGTCATTGTCAGATGTAGTTAAGTCATAAGAGGTAACTAGGGGCTGGTCAGTGGGCTGTAACTCTACCCATACTGCTTGTAAATAAATAGAATTTCAATGTCTTAAATATGTCTGTACCAAACCCCAAAACACCAGCTAAATATGTGCTCTGCTTTCAATTATCCTGGCTAGCTTGCCACAAAATGATGTAACACTTATCACACTATGCTGTAGTGTCTGGGCTAGAATCTATCGTAGTTGACTTTGACAGGCACAAGGGTTGTATTAAAAATGATTTTAAAAATGTTACATTTATTACAGACACAATCACAAATTCATCAATGCACAAATATAAACAGTAAAAATGGTCTCTGTCCCAAATAGAAAAGTATCCGTGTGTGTTCAGTTTGTAGGCCTACTATCCGGGTAGTGTGTGTGTGAGTGCAGGTTGGAGTGCTTATCTGTATCCAAGATCGATCCAATGAAGAAGTGCACCCTCAAAGTGCTGGGTCGAAGAAGCAAATACAGTGGTGCAGCCTGCAATGCGCCAGTCGAGTCAAATGGGTCGTTGGTGGTTAGTTCGCCATTCTTCTTTGAGATCACTGAATCACCTTCATTCTGGTCTTAGAATCAACCAATAAAAAACATAAAAAACTGCAGAGAGCACAGGATCTCAGTCAGAATCTCATAGTTAGTGGTAAAACTTCTCAATTCAATACAAACATTACAATGACTGCCATAAAAACGGGTAGCAACAGTATTGTACAAAAGTCATCAAGTAAATGCTAAAGTAAAGAGCTTAGCACAACATATTTACATACAATAGCATCTCCATTTAAAAAATATTTTTTTTTCAAAATTCACAACATTAATAATAGCATCTCTAATTTAAACACCATTTCAATAAAATTAGCTTAGTTCCATGAGCGAGAAAAAATGACAACACATTCTAGAATGATCACTCAAGAGCTAGCCCCATCAGCAATACAAGTAACTAGACATAATTAACACTTCATACGAGTTAAAAACTACACTTTCTCATTTACACATTTAACTCCAATTGGTTTAAAGTTACAAAACTCAAAATGAACATGACAGTAATATAATTATTCTACAAAACCCTGCTAATGACATGCTAGTGCAATGGCTTTTCTTAGCATGCTAGTAGAAAACAAGCTAAGTAACTAACCGGAGTACATGATTTTGACAATATTAATACATCTTCAAACACTGTTCCTGATAAGCACACAAGGTCTTGAAACAAAACAAACTTGAAAAGTAATATCACTCAAAATCAAATCAAATTTATTTATATAGCCCTTCGTACATCAGCTGATATCTCAAAGTGCTGTACAGAAACCCAGCCTAAAACCCCAAACAGCAAGCAATGCAGGTGTAGAAAACACTAGAGAATTCAGTTTCCGCTCTGGTTAACTCTATGGTATATTACTCTTGCTAGCTCGTGATGGTATCTGACTGGCGCGGTTTCTCACTCACCGCCTGATTGAACATTCTATGATCTACAATACTATAGCGCCCCCTAGGGGCTAGGGGAATTACAATATTTTGACTAAAGAAAAACCCAAATTTAACACCAGTGTAAATTGTGGGTTTACAGCACAGTAAAACTTTTGTATGGACAAATACAATTATTATTACTACTATGTTCAAATTAGTTTATTGATAGGAGTTGGAAAAAAGGTGTTCATGCATTGATAAGCACACCAAAGATGGCATTAACGATAAGTAATAAAATAGAGATGGTACTATTTCACACCATAGCCTGCTTTATTAGCAATATAACTTTTCCTTCATTTTGATTTCGGCACAAATGAAAAAAAAGTGGCACTGACTTGCCCATTGATTGATGTTTCAGCATTGTAAACAGTGAGGGAAAAAAGTATTTGATCCCCTGCTGATTTTGTACGTTTGCCCACTGACAAAGAAATGATCAGTCTATAATTTTAATGGTAGGTTTATTTGAACAGTGAGAGACAGAATAACAAAAAAATCCAGAAAAACACATGTCAAAAATGTTATAAATTGATTTGCACATTAATGAGGTAAATAAGTATTTGACCCCCTCTCAGAAAGATTTCTGGCTCCCAGGTGTCTTTTCTACAGATAACGGGCTGAGATTAGGAGCACACATTTAAAAGGGAGTGCTCCTAATCTCAGTTTATTACTTGTATAAAAGACACCTGTCCACAGAAGCAATCAATCAATCAGATTCCAAACTCTCCACCATGGCCAAGACCAAAGAGCTCTCCAAGGATGTCAGGTTCAAGATTGTAGACCTACACAAGGCTGGAATGGGCTACAAGACCATCGTCAAGCAGCTTTGTGAGAAGGTGACAACAGTTGGTGCGATTATTCGCAAATGGAAGAAACAAAAGAACTGTCAATCACCCTCGGCCTGGGGCTCCATGCAAGATCTCACCTCGTGGAGTTGCAATGATCATGAGAACGGTGACAAATCTGCCCAGAACTACACAGGAGGATCTTGTCAATGATCTCAAGGCAGCTGGGACCATAGTCACCAAGAAAACAATTGGTAACACACTACGCCGTGAAGGACTGAAATCCTATAGCGACTGCAAGGTCCCCCTGCTCAAGAAAGCACATATACATGCCCGTCTGAAGTTTGCAAATGAACATCTGAATGGACAACTGGGTGAAAGTGTTGTGGTCAGATGAGACCAAAATGGAGCTCTTTGGCATCAACTAAACTCGCCGTGTTTGGAGGAGGAATGCTGCCAATGACCTCAAGAACACCATCCCCACTGTCAAACATGGAGGTGGAAACATTATGCTTTGGGGTGTTTTTCTGCTAAGGGGACAGGACAACTTCACCGCATCAAAGGTACGATTGACGGTGCCATGTATCGTCAAATCTTGGGTGAGAATCTCCTTCCCTCGGCCAGGGCATTGAAAATGCATCGTGGATGGGTATTCCAGCATGACAATGACCCAAAACACACGGCCAAGGCAACAAACGAGTGGCTCAAGAAGAAGCACATTAAGGTCCCGGAGTGGCCTAGCCAGTCTCCAGACCTTAATCCCATAGAAAATCTGTAGGAGCTGAAGGTTTAAATTGCCAAACGTCACCCTCGAAACCTTAATGACTTGGAGAAGATCTGCAAAGAGTGGGACAAAATCCCTCCTGAGATGTGTGCAAACCAGGTGGCCAACTACAAGAAACGTCTGACCTCTGATTGCCAACAAGGGTTTTGCCACCAAGTACTAAGTAATGTTTTGCAGAGGGGTCAAATACTTATTTCCCTCATTAAAATGCAAATATATTTATAACATTTTTGACATGCGTTTTTCTGGATTTTTGTGTTGTTATTCTGTCTCTCACTGTTCAAATAAACCTACCATTAAAATTATAGACGGATCATTTCTTTGTCAGTGGGCAAACGTACAAAATCAGCAGGGGATCAAATACTTTCCCACCTCACTGTAAATTAAGAATTCAGTGTTCGTCTAGCCACGTGCGACATATGCATGCGCAGTTATCCACCGTCTTACTACGGATGAAGACTGAGCTGGAACGTGAAGCTAACTGAAGCTGGTAAACTTTAGAAAACCCTGAGTAGATCAAGCGGTCTTCATAATATAGGATGCCCCACAGAAATGTTACATTTTCTGGTTAATATATTATTTTAAAAGTTAAACAGATGTGTTTTTCGTTTGTTGAATCAATTAGACCATGCCAATTTCAAACTTACAAAAAAAAAAAGTTATCAAAATATTTAGGCAAATTAGCTGTCCAAATTAGTCTTGCTTTGGTCGTATACAAAAAAAAAAAAAGTGAAACAATGGTTTGAGAAATATTTTGAACAATTCCCTACATTCTGCATGACAATGACCTGTTCTACATAATTTATATCGTTTTAACTGAGGCACAATGCAAACTATGACATCTGTTTATTGTTGATTAATGACAATGGTGTATCGCAGTTTCGCGGCCCACCACAAGGTCCGAGCAAAGCGCCACCCAACCGCTCAAAATTATAAATAAGTCTATCTATCAACAAATGTTGTGCCATGGGGCAGTTTTAAAGCTAATCTCATGCTATGTTACACGTTTTGCCATGAACCAGAGAGACAATTTGCCGTTTTAGAGTTCATGGATACATTGATACACAACCTCAACTTTTCCCCCCACTAATATTTGTCTTAAAATGTACATTTGAACTATATATTTTGATAGACCAAAGTATCCCCAATCACACTGTAAAGGATTCTAACATTCTGTTTAATTCTAACATTTGGTTATTCATATGTAATACAAATCTCCAAACATATTATTTTGTTTTATAACACACTCCAGGGCTAATTTATTTAGCATTTTGGCATGTTTTTCTAGATTTAGAACATTAAACATTTATAAAGCAAACAATCCATCAGCACAGCAAATACTTAAATTGTTTAAGAGTATGTTGCAGAACAGGGATTAAAATACTTTTTCAGAATAAAAAGATCTTAAGGGGTTAGAGTTCAGTGACGGAGTTGACAGATAGAAGTTTTCGCCTCAAAAAACATCTAAGTTAAATACAAACATTTGTAAAACATGAATTTGAATACCCCCCCCCCCCCCAAAAAAAAACATTCCCAGATCTTTCAGCACTCTGACAGAGAGTTCATGTTTTACAGAGTTGACTATTTGAATTTTTCTTCTTTCAAGTTGTATACACAGAAGCAAGGTTGTTTTTCCTCAGTTATTTTACGACTAAAACCTAATTAAATAGAATATGAATTTTGGTTAAAATATTACATCTTGGTGCCTTCTTTGCAAGGCAGTGGAAAACCTGCTTTTTGTGGTTCTGTGTTTGAAGGGGGGGGTGTACAGAGATGAGTCAGTCACTATTACTACACAGAGTGAGTGCATGCAACCTATGCGCCTTGAGTAGATTTTTACTCCTGAATTTATTTAGGCTTGCCATAAAAGTGTTGAATTCTTAATTTGATGTATTTGTAATACAATTACAGACATTATGGGGTTGTGTGTAGGCCAATTAATATCCACGATTACCTGTTTTTTGAATTTGACACTTTTTGGAGAGCTTCAAATTGGGATCCTTTGCTCAGTACAAGGGCATTTCCATACAGTGCTTTTGGAAAGTATTCAGACTTTCACTTTTTCCACATTTTTTAGACTTATTCTAGAATGGATTAAAATATTGTTTTTCCTCAATCTACAAACAATATACCATAATGACAAATCAAGAAATGTTTGCAAAAGTATTAAATAAAAAACAGTAATACATTATTTACATAAGTAGTCAGACCCTTTGCTATAAGACTCTGAAATTGAGTTCAGACGCATCCTGTTTCCATTGATCATCCTTGATGTTTCGACAACTTCATTGGAGTCCACCTTGGGTAAATTGAATTGATTGGACATGATTTGGAAAGGCACACACGTCCATATAAAAAAGGTCCCACAGTTGACAGTGCATCTCAGAGCCATGAGGTCAAAGGAAATGTCCATAGAGCTCCGAGACAGGATTGTGTCGAGGCACAGATCTGGGGAAGGATACCAAAACATTTCTGCAGCCTTGAAGGTCTCCAAAAACACAGTGACCTCCATCATTCGTCACTGGAAGAAGTTTGGAACCACCAAGACTCTTCCTAGAGCTGGCCGCCTGTCCAAACTGAGAAATCAGGAGAAGGGCCTTGGTCAGGGAGGTGACCAAGAACCCAATGGTCACTGACAGAGCTCCAGAGTTCCTCTGTGTAGAGGGGAGAACCTTCCATTAGTTCAACCATCTCTGCAACACTACACCAAATCAGGCCTTTATGGTAGAGTGGTCAGACTGAAGTCATTCCTCAGGAAAAGGCCCATTACAGCCCACTTGGAGTTTGCCAAAAGGCACCTAAAGACTCTCAGACCATGAGAAACAAGATTCTCTGGTCTGTTGAAACAAAGATTAGACTCTTTGGCTTGAATGCCAAGCATCACATCTGGAGGAAACCTGGCACAATCCCTATGGTGAAGCGTGGTTGTGGCAGCATCATGCTGTGGGGATGTTTTTCAGCAGCAAACAGACTAGTCAGGATTAACAGAAAGATGTACAGAGAGATCCTTGATGAAAACCTGCTCTAGAGCGCTCAAGACCTCAGACTGGGGCAAAGGTTCACCTTCCAACAGGAACGACCCTAAGCACACAGCCAAGACAATGCAGGAGTGGCTTGAGGACAAGTCTCTGCATGCCCTTAAGTGCCCCAGCCAGAGCCCTGACTTGAACCCGATCAAACATCTCTGGAGAGACCTGAAAATAGCTGTGTAGCAACGCTCCCCATCCAACCTGACAGAGCTTGAGAGGATCTTTAGAGAATGGGAGAAACTCCCCAAATACAGGTGTGGTAAGCTTGTAGTGTCATACCCAAGAAGACTCGAGGGGGTAATCGCTGCCAAAAGGTGCTTCAACAAAAGTACAGAGTAAAGGGTCTGAATTATACAACCATTTGTAAATGTGTTTTTGCTTTGTCATTATGTGGTATTGTGTGTAGATTGATTTTGGGGGAAAACTTATAAATTTTAGAATAAGGCTGTAACGTAGTCAAGGGGTCTGAATACTTTCTGAATGCACTGTAGACCCAAAAATAGAATATAATTATTATTGAAAATATTTTAGAAAATTCCAAAAACAAAATTTCCCTGAAAGTAAATGTTAATCTCAAATAACACAACTATATATAAAGTTTCCCTGCCAGACAAGGATTGTCCCGACTATCAAGAATCCCAAGCTAGTTTCCTGCTAGAAAATGTTGCAGTTTTAAAGCTAATTTCATGTAATAAAAAAACAAAACACCCCCAATGTACATGTCAACACAATTAAGTATTGAGTATTTAAGTATTTTAAGTATCAATTAAGTACATCTACCAGATGTACTGTAAATACATGACCACATATGTACTGTCATGCACAGGCCCAATTAATCAATCACTTCAAAATGAGAAAATGTCATCTCAGAGTAATCCTTAAATCCTGTCTTGAGCAACAGCTGGACGAAATGTGTTGAACTTGATGGCTTTTAATTGATGTCATTATTGCATCACTGTGTTGAAAAACAAACATCTGCACTGTGATAGGGGATAACGGTGACGAGATTTAGTTCGGTTTAGTGAGTCATTGTTGCCGTTGGCTGCCAAATTCTGTCAGGATTATGACCCACCTAAAGATCCCTGTTGAATAAGTGATGTGCAAGCATCTTCACAGCTTTGAGTTACATGGAAACTTATCAAAATATGGGAGAAATATTCATTTATCTGATTAAATTGGGAATTAGGATGCAGTTTATATGAAAACCTTCACACCACATCAACTCTGGTATAAGCAAAAGCTCAAATAACATTTACAGCCAATTTATTATTCCAAGTAGTTAAGTTAAAAGGCTCAAAGATTGCAAGTTAAGGTTTCCATTACACTGTGAAGACAATAATTAATTGTCATTCCTCATGGACAGTCAGTATGGGCCTTTTTCCAAAGGGATTAAACAAGTATTCTCCCCAAAGCCTATGCATACAACCTCAGAAATCAAAACCCCTTTATGAATAAGAATTATAAAAGCTACTTCTCAAAAACACTACCATGGAAACACCTTCCCAATACATCAACAGATCAGTAGCATTGCATGCTAGCTAAAGTTAGCTATGCTACACTTGTAGTAGCATCCTTGGACATCACATTGCCCCATAGCAATGCTAGATTTCCATGGGGGGGGGGCGCGCTTGTTTTGCGGGGGACACCTGGTTATTGGCCGGTTGGGCGGAGTTCGCACTCGATTTGCAATTTAGGAGCCCAGTGACAAACGCCCCACTCCAAACAGACGGGTCAAAAACCAAATTGCAGGTGGAGGAGAACTTCTGATAATTGATCAACAATGAGGAAAATGGCAGTGTCATGGTGCCATCTGAAAAACTATTCTTCATATTTTGATCAGTCTGAATCTCTCCGTCACGCTTTACTTAGTGATGCCATTCACAGCTCCCAGGCTCTACAGTACTCAAATACAACAGCAAACTCCTCCTTTGCCGCTTTCGTGGTTCACCATGAGCTAGCTGTGCAAAACAGGCACACCCATTGAGAACTATGTCATCGTTAGTGTTGGCTGGACCAATCAGGGTACTCTGTGACAATATGTACAGTGCATTCGGAAAGTACTCAAGAGCTAGATTTTTCCCCCACATTGTTAAATTAGTTTATTCTAAAATGTATCAAATTGCCCCCCCCCCCCCTCTCAATCTACACATACCACATAATGACAAAGAAAAGAGTTTTAGAAATGTTTGCAAATTTATTACAAATAAAAAACAAAATATTCAATTGACATAAATATTTTGATATTTTCCCAGTACTTTGTTGAAGCACCTTTGGCAGCGATTACAGCCTCAAGTCTTCTTGGATATGACGCTACAAGCTTGGCACACCTTTATTTGGGGAGCTTCTCCCATTCTTCTATGCAGATCTTCTCAAGCGCTTTCAGGTTGGATGGGGAGCGTTACTGCACATCTATTTTCAGGTCTCTCCAGAGATGTTCGATCGGGTTCAAGTCCATGCTCTAGCTGGGCTTCTCAAGGACATTGAGACTTGTCCTGAAGCCACTCCTGCGTTGTCCTGTTGGAAGGTGAACCTTCACCCCAGTCTGATGTCCTGAGCGCTCTGGAGCAGGTTTTCATCAAGGATCTCTGTACTTTGCTCCGTTTATCTTTCCCTCCATCTTCACTAGCCTCCCAGTCCCTACTGCTGAAAAACATCCCCACAGCCACCACGCTTCACCGTAGGGATGGTGCCAGGTTTCCTCCAGACGTGACACTTGGCATTCAGGCAAAACAGTTCAATCTTGGTTTCATCAGACCAGAGAAACTTGTTTTTAGGTGCCTTTTGGCAAACTCCAAGAAGGCTGTCATGTGCCTTTTATTGAGTGGCTTTTGGCTGGCCACTAACATAAAGGCCTGATTGGTAGAGTGCTGCAGAGATGGTTGGCCTCATGGAAGGTTCTCCCATCTCCACAGAGGAACTCTGGAGCTCTGTCAAGAGTGACCATCAGGTTCTTGGTCACCTCTCTGGCCAAGGCTACTCAATTTGGCAAGGTAGCCTGCTCTAGGAAGTCTTGGGGATGCCAAATGTCTTCCATTTAAGAATGATGGAGGCCACTGGGTTCTTGGGGACCATCAGTGCTGCAGATATTTTTTGGTACCCTTCCCCAGATCTGTTCCTTGAAACAATCCTGTCTGAGCTTTATGGACAATTCCTTTGACCTCATGGCTTGGTTTTTGTTCTGACATGCACTGTCCACTGTGGGACCTTTATATAGACAGGTGTGTGCCTTTCCAAATCATGTCCAATCATTATAATTTTTCCACAGGTGAACTCTAAATCAAGTTGTATAAACATCAAGGATGATCAATGGAAACAGGATGCACCTGAGCTCAATTTCAAGTCTCACAGCAAAGGGTCTGAATACTTATGTAAATAAGGTATGGTTTTTATTTTTAATAAATACTAATACGCAAAGATTCCTAAAAACCTGTTTTTGAATCGTCATTGTGGGCTAGTGTAGATAGCTGAGGACTTGTTATTTATTTAATCAATTTTAGAATAAGGCTGCAATGTAACAAAATGTGGAAAAAGTGAAGGGGTCTGAATACTTTCCGAAGGCACTGTACTGTACCTTTATCCTATTCTGTCAGTTAAATACTGGCTTTTTTACTGCACATAAGGTCAGGTAGGTCAGCCTGGAAAGTCAGGATCCAGTAACAAACTTCTTCCTATTCCGCTGGGGAGAGGGATGAAACCCAACGAATACCATAAACATAAGCAATCATTTTTTACACCACTTTATTTTTTTATTACAATTAATTAAATTCTCTTTTCTTGAGTGTCGACTACTCCTCTTACCTTTTCCATTTAAAACAAGTCCAGTATGTGACTACTCTTTTTAGAAACTGAAAAGTCCTGAAGAGAGGGGGTAGGGAAGGGGTCTGGGATGGGTTTTGAATAAAGAAGGAAGGAGTGATGACTTTTTCCCCAGGTGCCTCTACCCTAGGTGAGGAGATGTTCATATTTAATGTGATATTCTGGATTTCCTCTTCTTTCTCCCCTTCTGGTTTTATTCCACACCATTCTCTGCGTCATCTCCTTGCTCTCTGTCCATTAGCAGAGCAGCGTATTTACCGGGTGAGCTGAATTTCTGAAACAAAAAACAAAATAGAGCAGGAGAGATCCTAACATTGCTCACTTGGTCCCACTTTACAATAAAAGTTCTAAATACTTATGCATTTACATGGTACAGTGCAACTACAGGTAACGGATATAACAGTTGTTGTAATATGCTGACCACACCACTCACGTCGCAAAATAAATTTAAACATACATGCTATGCAATTATAGCGCCAACAAGCGTCTGTGTTGCTAAATTGGAAGTCAGTTCTATTTGTGACGCTGACCGCTGTGCAAGTCCTGCCTCTCCCATCTCATTGGTTATACCCACATGGGTGATTGAAAGATGAACCGAGTTCAGTCAGTCATGGTAACTATGAAAGTTAGATGCCAATCGCAATATAAAGTACAAAGAAGAAAAAGCGTGGGAGGAGAGATGACTAGAAACTATTCTGTTGACTGTTTTATGTGTGGATTTATTGTCGGAGTAGAGGACCTTGTGCATTTCAGGTAAAATAAAAACTCAATGTTTATATCCCAGGACAAATTAGCTTGAAACAGTAAGCTAGCTAAATAGGACAAATTAGCTAGCTAAATTGCCATAAATGTTTAATGCTTTTCGACCTGTCCCCAAATTGATGTAATTGCTTCAGAGTTTGTTTTGATATTTCAACCTACGTTTCGTGATTGCATTTGGTGTGGGGGGACAAAATCAATTTGCACACAATGGCGCACGGACGGTTTGGGTAGTCTTAGAACTATATCACACTGTGCACCTAAACTGTAATTACACTGTACCTGCCTGTGCATTATATGTATGCATAACTCTTTTGTGTGTGTATATATATATATATATATATATATATATATATATATATATATATATTAGAAAACGTGTCAAAATGTGACCCATGTTTTTCCTGTTATATGACTTTGCAATAAAAGCCAAAAAGACAGAAGAACAAAAAAGGAAACTGAGGAAAAAGGCTTGCGACGATGAGGGACACTGAAAGGCGGGCAGTTTCAGTAGAGGACTGAAGCCAATGTGAAGGGATAAATGCGGTAAAGGACTGAAGACTTTCAGTGGAAGATTGATTATTCAGAAACTGAAACTACCCCTGTATCATCAAAACTTTACATGGGAGGTGGGAATTGTGTGTGGGGGTTTGGGGAAAATACACTATGGGGTGTGTCAAGACCACTTTATGTGGCACCAGAACTCACAAGGGTGGGGGACTCTTCGTATTTCTTTGGCTCTGGTGCAGGTCTTGAGTCTCGGCCTCTTCTTTTAGACTTTCTACAAACAGAATAAAGACCAAGATAAACTTCACTGTCCAGCTAAGTCTTGCGGCAGGTCAGAGCCTGTGAGTGCACAAACTGGCACTAGCACACTGCTCAACAGTAGGACACCAAATAATTCCAATTGATCCAATATGATCCACTCATAAGTGGATATGCAGGAGAAAACTAATAATATTCACCCTCACAATCTCTTGAATAACCTCTAAAGACTGGTTAACAGTTAACACTCCTGTTGGTGATTTAGACTTATGTCATCAACATGACACATTTCTGTTTAAGGCCCAAACAAGCATTCCTGATTTAACTACTCAACTAATAATAGTCAAGCTCAGGTGTGTTTTTGCGGGGCTAGAACACAAATGTTATAAGTTGGGGATACTGACCAACATCTCTGTGAAAACAACATGAGAACGTATGCAATCTTAACCAGTTCCATCCAGTTTAAAGAAGTGGACAAAAAAACGTTTCCACTTGCAACGACACATGCAAGAAAACACCCACATGAACGCACACCTCCAAGTCACAAACCTCTATTTCAGTGGGATTTTTTTTTCATGAGGAAAACCAAGGCGAAATCAGCCAGTACTATTACCAAAGATATTTTGGATCGCCAAGTTAGGCACCTTGCAAGCAAATACTAGAATACTAGTGAAATATTTCTAATCATATTTATTCTTTGCATGGCTAGCCAACAAGCTAGCAAGAATGCTGAGTGTTGCTGGCAAGGTAACAAGTGAGCTAGCTGCTGCCTCCCGAGTGGCGCAATGGTCTAAGCCACTGCATTGCAGTGCAAGCTGTGCCAGCCACTAGAGATTCTGGGTTCGTGTCCAGGCTCTGTCGCAGCCGGCCGCGACCGGGAGACCCATGGGGCGGCGCACAATTGGGCCAGCGTCGTCCGGGTTAGGCCGGCAGGGATGTCCTTGTCCCGTCACGCACTAGCGACTCCTGTGGCGGCCCGGGCGCAGTGCACGCTGACAAGGGCGCCAGGTGTACGGTGTTTCCTCCGACACATTGGTGTGGCTGGTTTCCAGGTTAAGTGGGCATTGTGCCAAGAAGCAGTGCGGCTTGGTTGGGTTGTGTTTCGGAGGACGCACGGCTCTCCACCTTCGCCTCTCCCGAGTCCTACCAATTGGATACCACAAAATTGGGGAGAAAAAAAAAAAGGGATAAAAAAAAAAGAATTCTCACTAATTAGTCAAACGCACACAAGGTCCTGGAACAAAACTAGTTTGCTAGCTTGCGATTTTACGTTTTCTTACATTTACACTGACATCGCTAACTACTGTTCTGGAGTGTAAGATGTATACAGTGCATAAAATGCGCTGACAGTTCGTGGAGTCCCACACTGGAATTAGCTATCTAAACAAAGTCTAAAAGTGTGAATTTTACTCCCCACAAGCATTCACTACAACCCTTACGCGGTTGTTATTTTATCATTAATATTTACATAATACAGTCATGGTAACTTAATGTTCAAAACTTCCAAATGATCATGTTGTGCTTTTGTAGTTAAGGCAAGCTAGCCCTTGCTTCTTGTCTCATGCTGTGCAGTCACCTTTGGGAAAGGCATGAGTCGAGGAATAGGCGGTTGCATCCACATTCTCCTCACTGAGAACAGTATTGGGCCCTGGTGAAGGCGCTTCCACTTAGCTAGCAAGCATTTGAGGACCTTTGTTTTGAAGGATAAGGGTAGCAATTGCATTTCTTTTAACTTTCTTCTTTCCCAACAACGGTTGACGCACCAACCATAAACCAACCTTTAGAGGTGCCCTGGCTGCAATACCCTGCCTATTCCACTAATGCCACTCGTTTTGGGCTGACCAGTCTTCCTTCCTTCGTCGGTCTCTGTTGGCCCCCTCTCCTCGGCCCCGCCCTGCGGCCCGCCCTCTCCCCCATGGGGGGCCCCAGTCCAGATGCACACCGTCCACTTTATTCTCGTCTGGAAGGGAGAGCCCAAACAGTGAGGATTGAAGGAGGGGTTTGGGTGACGGGAACTCCACTAAAGGCTACAACAGAATTCCACACAGCCTACGGCCCAGGTTGCGTACAACTGCATTCCATACAGCCAACAGCCCAGGTTGCGTTCAAGATCATTACATTTGCGCAGTTATACAAAACATCTAGTGTCGATTGGGAGGTTCACAGTTCAAACTTTTGTAATCTTGAAAACAACCTGGGCCTGGAGAACCTATTTTCCTTAATAGCCACAGGGTCTGCTGTTTTTGCTGAATGACAGCAGTCACCTGATTAAGAAAATAGAGCCATTAAATATTTACTGCTCTTAATTTCCCCATGAGTTACTGTCATATTTATGACAAAATCTGTCAACAGCTTGATAACACCAGGGGTGTGTACACAAGGAACAAACTAGAGAACACATTTTATGGAAAAGTGTGTTATTTCTACTGGATTCAGGTCCTTTGGTGCCTTTTAAATACTACCCTGGGAAAGTAGCAGACACTGCACCCGTACAGGACCAAGCGTTCCCCACTTTGCGTTACAACAGGGCTGCCCAGTTTCGTTCCTGCCGTCTCCTCTTTCCTGGGTTTTGTTTCAACTGACAATTCAGTAAATTAGAGTGATTCCAATTATTCAAAGTTACTTCCGTTGTCCCATCTCATCATCCACATGAATTTGAAATTATTGTGTGTGAGTGAAGTACTGGTGGGCGAGCTTCCACATTGCTTGTCGTCAAACCTCCAGACCAGCTAGCCAATGAAACAAGACAAGAGAACCAACAGGAGAGATTATCCAGGACCAGAATTGGGCAGTGCTACTCTTCAATTCATTTCAGTCAAGACATGGCCTCCTCGTTCAAATCCACCCAATCGCTCCCATATCCTCTGCTTTAGCTAATCATGAAACGCTAGAAGGGTAGAAAGAGCTAGAAGGGGAAACAATCACCAATTTATACGGAACAAAAAAAATAAAACTCAACATGTAAAGTATTTCATGAGCTGAAATAAGATCCCAGAAATGTTCAATACGCACAAAAAGCTTATTGTGAACACATTTATTTACATCCCTGTTAGTGAGCATTTCTCTATTGCCAAGATAATCCATCGACCTGACAGGTGTGGCATATCAAGAAATTGATTAAACCGCATGGCAGCTAGCCTAGTGGTTGGAGCGTTGGACTAGTCAGCGAAAGGTTGCAAGATCGAATCCCCGAGCTGACATGGTACAAATCTGTCGTTCTGCCCCTGAACAAGGCAGTTAACTTCTTGGTGACAGGGGGGCAGTATTGAGAAGCTTGGATGAATAAGGTGCCCAGAGTAAACTGTTTGCTATTCTGTCCCAGATTCTAATATATGCATATGATTAGTAGTATTGGATAGAAAACACTGAAGTTTCTAAAACTGTTTGAATGATGTCTGAGTATAACATAACTCATATGGCAGGCAAAAACCTGAGACAAATCCAACCAGGAAGTGGGAAATCTGAGTTTTGTAGTTTCATTTAAGTGATTGTCTATCCAATATGCTGTGTCTATGGGGCCAGATTGCACTTCCCAAGGCTTCCAGCAGATGTCAACAGTCTTTAGAAAGTTGTTTGAGGCTTCTATTGTGGAAGGGTGTCGAATAAGAGCTGTTTCAACAAGTGGACTAGGCTGAGGCCAATCAGTTGTTTACTGAGCGGTCACGCGGGCGCACCGTTCTTTCCATTTCCTCTGTAATGAATACGCTATTGTCCGGTTGGAATATTATTGAAGATTGATTATAAAAAGACCCTAAGGATTGATTGTAAACATCTTTTGACAGGTTTCTACAAACTGTAATGGAACTCTTGACTTCTCGTCTGGATTTTGCGCTCGCGCATTGTGCCTTTGGAATAGTGAACTAAACGTGAACAAAACTGAGGTATTTGGACATAAATATGGACGTAATCGAACATTTCTTGTGGAAGTCCTGGGAGTGCATTCCGACGAAGATCAGCAAAGGGAAGTGAAGATTTAGAATGCTATTTATGACTTTTGTTGACTCCACAATTTGGCGGATAACTGTATGGGCTTGCTTTTGTGGTTGAACGCTGTTCTCAGATTATTGAATATTGTGCTTTTGCCATAAAGCTTTTTTGAAATCTGACACAGCAGTTGCATTAAGAACAAGTTTATCTTTAATTCTATCTTTCATCAAAGTTTATGATGAGTATTTCTGTTATTTGCAATTTCTCCGGATGTTTTGGAGGCATTTCTGAATATGGCGCCAATGTAAACTGAGGTTTTTGGATATAAATATGAACTTGATCTAACAAAACATACATGTATTGTGTAACATTAGTCCTGGGAGTGTCATCTGATGAATATCGTCAAAGGTTAGTGATTAATTTTATCTATATTTCTGCTTTTTGTGACACCTCTCTTTGGTTGGAAAATGGCTGAATGCTTTCTGTGACTAGTTGCAGACCTAACATAATAATATGTTCTGCTTTCGCCAAAAAGCCTTTTTCAAATCGGACACTGTGGTTGGATTAACGAGAAGTGTATCTTTAAAATGGTGTAAAATACTTGTATGGTTGAGGAATTTTAGTTATGAGATTTGTTTTGAATTTGGCGCCCTGCAATTTCACTGGCTGTTGGTGAGGTGGGAAACTAGCGTCCCGAACGATCCCAGAGAAGTTAACCCACTGTTCCTAGGCCGTCATTGAAAATAGGAATTTGTGACTTAGTTAAATAAAGGTATATATATATATATAATTACACAGGTGCACCTTGTGTTGGGGACAATAAAATACCACTAAAATGTACCGTTTTGTCACACAACAGAATGCCACAGATGTTTCAAGTTGAGGGAGAGTGCAATTGTCATGCTGACTGCAGGAATGTCCACCAGAGCTGCTACCGGAGAATTGAATGTTGCTTATGGTAGAGAAATTCTCTTCCATTTTAAGAATTTGTCAGTACGTCCAACCGGCCTCAACCACGCCAGCCCAAGACTTACACATGTGGCTTCTTTCACCTGAGGGATCGTCTGAGGAGAGGGATTTTGATTTGAAATATTACGTTCCCCATTAGCTGACGCCAATGGCGACAGCTAGTCTTACTGGGGTCTGAAGGGAACGTTGCTGAGGAGTATTTGTCTGTAATAAAGCCATTTTGTGGCTGGGTCTGGCTCCCAAGTAGTTGACTTAAGTGGGTGTGCCTCTGCACCTACCCAGTCATATGTTCCTTATATGAACTGTAACTCAGAGAAAAGGTGCAATTGTTGCATGGTGCGTTTATATTTTTGTTCAGTATATTTTAGAATTGGAAAGTGATCAGGGCTCGACATTAACGCTTGTCCCGGACAAGGGTTAAAACTATTTCTTGACAATAAGAATATAGATTTAAGTTGTCCAAATGGACAATTAAAGAAAACCAAAATCAAACAATTACCCAGATCAGAAATGGATCATCAGAGGCCAACATGGGAATAAAACTCAAATCTATTGTTCATGTATATAAATAAAGCCTACACAGAGTGTAGGTGATATGCATATTTGCTACTTTAATGAGACTTAACATAACTATAGGCATGTTTGACAAATATAATATAGGACAATTAACATTAATGTCTAAAGGCTTGATTCTGTCAACATAGCCATTTACTACATTTTTTACAGCCTTATTCTAAAATGGATTAAAGTTTTTCCCCCTCATCACTACACACAATAACCCATAATGACAAAGCATAAACAGGTTTTTAGAAATATTCTCAAATGTTTGCTTTGGCAGCAATTAAAGCCTCAAGTCTTCTTGGGTATGATGCTACAAGCTTGGCACAACTATATTTGGGGAGTTACTCCCATTCTCCCATTACTCCCGTTGCCAGCAGCACAGTTAGTCACCTACGATCTGTATAACATGAACACAGCCTAATCAGCTCTGCTAGGGCGAGTAAAACTGTCAGTGAGGTGTTCTCTCATTTGTGTCTGGAAGTAGCTAGCTAACGTTAGACAGTTCGCTTGGGTGCTTTACTGCCGTTGAATGCTTTACTCCAAAGCGTCCAGTGTGAACACCCCGAGAGCGAATCACTGAATTTACAGACAATCTGACAACGCTCTGGATTTACGAACGCCCAGAGCGCACTCCGGCACTCCAGATTGAATTTATGAACACACCCAAAATCGTAACATTTTTAGCTTTTCATTTGTTATGCTAACAAGCTAGCAAGAGCTTGCAGAGCAAAAGCATCCATTTCCAGTAGACAGGCAAAGCACTAGTACACAACTGAAAAGATACCGTTTATTTACAGTATTCTAAAATGTACTAATAGTATATAGTATATACTCATTAAGTATGCAGTATGTTAGTAAGTGTATTCGAAATCTAGCATGCATTGCGACAATGACGAGCTGTTGATGCATCTTTAGATCTCCTTTCTAATTTCTAACGGGTATTTTCATCTGTCACCTGAAACCGCTAGGGCATGCGGTGGGCTTTTGATTAGCGTTTTCCCGTTAATAGCATTTTGGAACATTCGTGCATAGCCTAAAGCCATGTGCGTATTGTTGAGCTTATAATATGAAGAAATAAAACTAACATTTTAGTGTTACATCCGCCTCATTGCTTTTTAAATGTTTTAATGTGCTCCCAGAACTGTCCCAGAGAGTTATGAACCGTAGACATATTTATAGAGACGACCTTAATTCTGAGCCGTGGAAGGAATTATTTTATAAAGACAAAAACGATCTGGTTGTGCATTTATGTTACAATATTTTATAGGCCACCAAGGCTACGTTTTACTTTAGTCCAATTCTGATATTTTTTCCACCAATTGGTCTTTGGCTAATCAGATCAGCTCTGAAAAATATCAGATGTTAAAAGATCTGATATGAATGGTCAAAAGATCAATTGGTAAAAATATCAGAATTGGGCTGCCTGTGTAAACGCAACCAATGAGTGGCGAACCATTGCCTGGCTACCCAGACTCCTTGCTCTGGCTAAACGCTAAACCCATAGACGTTTGTTTCTTCTCCCCAATGAGTCTAGATCTGAGAACATCCCCGACCCGTCACCGAATGTGAACATATTCGTGGCTGTCTGATTGGTCCAGTAACCAATGGGTTGGGCCAGACCCAGAACACACTTGGGCAAAGCGGCAGTTTGAAGATTCGGCTTTGATACTCTGATTGGTTAGAGCAGATCCAATAGCTGACGCCCCTCGTTAGCGTCACCAGAAACAGTTTCAATGATGGCAGTCTCAGACCAAAGTATGTAGCGAACGACAGAGCAGCAGAATAATTTAATGTACGTTGTCAGGCTATGCCAACCATTCTCCAGGAGAGCCTTAGAGGCAGTGTTGTATTTTGAGACGGGCTTGAATATGCAAAGAAGCCAATAGGTCGAGTGTAGCCTACATTTTTGTCTGATTCTGTGTTAAATCTTATTGTTGTTGAAACAAGTGACTAGGGCTTTTGGACAAGAAAAAATAAATAAATAAATATATATATATATAATAATTCCTACTTGTCCAAAGGACAAGTGCATATAAAAGTCAATGTCAAGTCCTGGTGATGTTGTAAAATATAATTATCCAACAGTGATTGAACGGTGAGGGGTGAATAGAACCCAAAAGTGTCAATCACACTCAGAATCTCTTAGAGTAGGACCGAAAGGCCTAGTCGGTCCCCTCTTTGCGGTCTCCGAGTCTTACCCTTATTCGATCCTCTTTCATTTGTAGAACGCAAGCTGAAAAGAGATGGGACATTCAGACGTTTAACTAACTAGCTTGCAACAAAACAATTCTAAACTACTCTTAGACACACCTCTAGCGACAAGCAATCCCGTATCCGGGAGCGTAATCATAGCCTCAAGTGCATTACCATAACACAAATTTTCCTATTCATGAAAATCGCAAATGAAATGAAATAAATATATTCAAACACAAGCTTAGCCTTTTGTTAACAACACTGTCATCTCAGATTTTCAAAATATGCGTTACAGCCAACGCTAGACAAGCATTTGTGTAAGTTTATCATGGCATAATGCTATGCTCTGCTGGCAGCAGGCAACATTTTCACGAAAATAAGAAAAGCAACCAAATTAAATAATTTACCTTTGAAGAACTTCAGATGCTTTCACTCAGGAGACTCCCAGTTAGATAGCAAATTTTCCTTTTTTCCAAAAAGAATATTTTTATAGGTGAAAAAGGTCCCGTTTGTTCATCAGTTTTGGCTGAGAAATCGACCAAAAAATACTTCAACTATAATGGCAAACTTTTTTCAAAATTTGCTCCATAATATCGACAGAAACACGGCAAACGTTGTTTAGGATCCATCCTCAAGGTGTTTTTAACATATGTATTCGATAATATATCCGTCGAGGCAATTGGTTTCTCATAAGAAGCGATTGGAAAAATGGCTACCTCAGTATTTTACGCAAGGTTTTCTGCGGGAGACAACATGTGACCACATGCCATATATGGTCCCTTACAGCCATTGTTCAAGGGAAATGCCTAAAAAGACGTCACAATGCTGTAGACACATTGGGGAATGCGTGGAAAACGGAAGGTCATTCGTAGCTCATTCACAGCCATATTAGGAGTCATTGGCATGAGGCGGTTTCAAAAAATGTGGCACTTCCTGATTGGATTTTTATCTGGGTTTCGCCTGTAACATCAGTTCTGTGGCATTCACAGACAATATCTATGCAGTTTTGGAAACGTCATAGTTTTCTTTCCAAAGCTGTCAATTATATGCATAGTCGAGCATCTTTTCGTGACAATATATCTTGTTTAAAACGGGAACGTTTTTCATCCCAAAATTAAAATAGCACCCCCTATATCGAAGAGGTTAAAATAGACAGGCTTTTGGTAATGGATATGACATCAATACGAGACATAATTGGCCACTTCATTATCTAGAGATGCTATACAATATAGAAGACGTATAAGAACATGTTCTGACCTCAGTTTGGGAGGTGCCGTGTCACTGGTAGAGATAGGGGCGCATCCCTCGCTGGACCCGGTACTCAATGCAGGTCGCTTGGCCCAGACATTATCCTTAGGTGGCGGTGCAGGCACCTTGAGGGGCTCCTTGGATGAGAAGGTGGAAGAGTTGGCAGAAGAGGGGCGAGCCACAGGAGAGGGAGGGTCGTCCTCCTTACCGCTGAATACTTCGTTCTCCACTGAGCGCTCGCTCTCTCTGCGCCGTGAGGCTGTGGTAAAGATTGGATGCTGTGATTTTAGTTTGGTGAAGAGACATGCAAAGCAAGACCATACATAGTATTCAAATACAGTTGAAGTTTACATGCACTTAGGTTAGAGTCATTTCAACCACTCCACAAATTTCTTGTTAAACTATAGTTTTGGCAAGTCGGTTAGGACTTTGTGCATGACAAGTAATTTTTCCAACAATTGTTTACAGACAGATTATTTCACTTATAAAACTCACTGTATCACAATTCCAGTGGGTCAGAAGTTTACATACACTAAGTTGACTGTGCCTTTAAACAGCTTTTAGAAGCTTCTGATAGGCTAATTGACATCATTTGAGTCAATTGGAGGTGTACCTGTGGATGTATTTCAAGGCCTTACCTTCAAACTCAGTGCCTCTTTGCTTGACATCATGGGGAAAATAAAAAGAAATCAGCCAAGACCTCAGAAAACAAATTGTAGACACCTACAAGTCTGGTTCATCCTTGGGAGCAATTTCCAAACGCCTGAAGGTACCACGTTCATCTGTATAAACAATAGTACGCAAGTATAAACACTATGGGACCACGCAGTCATACACTGTTCAGGAAGGAGAAGCGTTGTCTCCTAGAGATAAACGTGCTTCGGTGCAAAAAGTGCAAATCAATCCCAGAACAGCAGCAAAGGCCTTTGTGAAGATGCTGGAGTTAAGATACAAAAGTATCTATATCGACATAACCTGAAAGGCCGCTTAGCAAGAAAGAAGCCACTGATCCTAAATCGCCATTAAAAAGCTAGACTACGGGTTGCAACTGCACACGGGGACAAAGATGGTACTTTACCTCTGGTCTGATGAAACGAAAATAGATCCGTTTGGCCATAATGACCATCGTTATGTTTGTAGGAAAAAGGGGGTGGCTTGCAAGCTGAAGAACACCATTCCAACCATGAAGCACAGGGTTGGCAGCATCATGTTGTGGGGGTGCTTTGCTGCAGGAGGGACTGGTGCACTTCAAAATAGATGGCATCATGAGGAAAATGTGGATATATTGAAGCAACATCTCATGACATCAGTCAGGAAGTTAAAGCTTGGTCGCAAATGGGTCTTCCAAATGAACAATGACCCCAAGCATACTTCCAAAGTTGTGGCAAAATGGCTTAAGGACAACAAAGTGAAGGTATTGGAGTGGCCATCACAAAGCCCTGACTTCAATCCCATAGAACATTTGTGGGCAGAACTGAAAAAGCGTGTGCGAGCAAGGAGGCCTACAGTTACCAGATTCAGTTACCAGATTCAGTTACACCAGCTCTGTCAGGAGGAAATGGGCCAAAATTCCCCAACTTATTGTGGAAAGCATGTGGAAGGCTACCCAAAATGTTTGACCCAAGTTAAACAATTTAAAGGCAATGCTACCAAATACTTATTGAGTGTACGTAAACTTCTGACCCACTGGGAATATGATGAAAGAAATAAAAGCTCAAATAAATCATTTTCTCTACAATTATTCTGACATTTCCCATTGTTAAAATAAAAGTGGTGATCTAACAAACCTAAGACAGGGAATTTTTACTAGGATTAAATGTTAGGAATTGTGAAAAACTGAGTTTAAATGTATTTGGCTAAGGTGTATGTAAACTTCTGACTTCAACTGTATATGTGTATACACAGTATGCATATATATGGGTATACACACTCACAGTACACACAGCATACACACACACAACCATTCAAAAGTTTGGGTTCACTTAGAAATGTCCTTGTTTTTGAAAGGAAAACACTTTTGTCCATTAAAATATCATCAAATTGCTCAGAAATACAGTGTAGACATTGTTATTGTAGCTGGAAACGGCAGATTTTTTAATGGAATATCAACGTTTGCGTACAGAGGCCCATTATCAGCAACCATCACTCCTGTGTTCCAATGGCACATTGTGTTAGCTATTAGAGTTATTTATAACTGTACGATGAGAAAGCACATGCACTGCAGCCTCAATTAGCCTAGCTAGCTAACTAATATTAGCTAGTTTAACTAGCGACTCCCGGTTTGAAGCCGTTAAGACAAGTACTACGTAATCATATGTATTGATAAATAACCAAGCTATAGCAGCTATTAGTCTTCTAAAGTGCAAGTCTACTTGCCGTTTCTCTTCTCTCCCTCCCAATGTCACTCGCTCACAGTACGTCCATTCCACCTCCTTCTAGAGAGGCTCATCTTCTGTTGCGCTTTATCAGCTCCGGTTAATAAAGTAGCTTAAAAGAAAAATGTACTTTAGGGTTCTGGATCCAAACAGGTCTATACGGGTTTAGTTGTTCTCGGGTCCAATCGGAAAAGGTTTCTATATTTAAAAAAAGCTCAATTATGCATATCAGGTCCGGGTGGGAAAGCCCCAGGTCCATTTCGGGACGGGTCCAACTTTTTGGACCAGTGTAGACCTCTATTACCAGTATGCCAATATTTTTTCCATGGCAAAAATGACAAAAAGCAGACCAAACTCCCAAACTGCTTTATGTAATATATTGTGCGTTATAGCTTGGGGGGGAAAATAAATATGACTGGATGACAAGACAGTTGTTTGTTTCCAACATTACGGCCATTTTCTTAAATCAGTTAAATCCGCTTCATGTTTTGTCACAAGGGTTGGGCGAAATTTGTGGAGACCTCTTCTACGATTATACTACTCCAAATATGGCGATATCCGATAATCATGTTGTGCCGTTAATGACAAAATTATTTGAGACTGCCATTTTTGTGCTATTTAACTAAGCAACACAGTTAAGAACAAATTCATATTTACAATGACTGCCCAACAAAAAGGCCTCCTGCGAGGACGGGGGCAGGGACAAAAAAAATATTAACAATATTATAGTCACATTCTCATTAAATAAATCATTGGTGGCAAAAAAATAAATAAGGCTTAGTTAATTAATTTAGAATTTTCAACATATTGATACAGCCTAACTGATAAAACCGCAGTTTTGATTTGTAAAATTCAAATAGAGTAATCTTGCACGTCACAATATATCGTCTTGCATTTTAATTTAGTCACATCAGCCCAACCCTACTTGCCACGATACTAATGAGCATTGCGATACTATAACTCAGTATTTGAATTATTCAAGGCTGTCAATCATTTCATACCCCAATGTATCACAGGAAGCTGGTGGCACCTTAGTTGGGGTGGATAGGCTCGTGATAATGGCTGAAGCGGAATAAGACTAATGGTATTAAATACATTGTTTCCATGTGTTTGGTGCCATTCCTTTTGCGCCGTTCTAGCCATTATTATGAGCCGTCCACCGCTCAGCAACCTCCACTGGACTGTATATACTATAGATATGCATTTCCTGAAATACTGCTGAAAAAGAGTGGCTGTTTAAAGGGACCACTAGTCTGAAAACAAATATATACAGTGACAATACATTGAATATTGTGGGTAAAACTTCAACTTAAACTTGATCATCTAAGAGTGCTTACACCACAAGCGAAGAGACTACAAAGAGAACCGCATTGAACTCAGAAGCAAAATAAGCTTGACCCTCACCTCTCCCTCCAGAGGTACTTCCGGGATGTGATGACTCACTTCCTGTGCGGGACAGCTCAGAAGGTGGCTCCTCATTCCTCCAGCTTGGGTCCCTGAGGACAGAAGAGAAAGGTTTTGCGTAAATACTTTAAGACGATATGAATAATATCAATAACATGCTGACTAGACCAGGCACGTCCGTGTGTGGGTCGACAAAAATCAACATGCTCACCAAACGCGATCTGGACACGAATGTTGAAATATCAAAACTAAATCTAAACCAACAATATTAATTTGGGGACAAGTATAAAACACATGAAACATTCATGGACATTTAACTAGCTAGCTTGCTGTTGCTAGCTAATTTGTCTTGGGATATAAACATTGGGTTGTTATTGTACCTGAACAAGGTCATTTTTATTTGTATCTTTGCTAAATTTGAGCCCCTTTTTGGGTCACACAAAATCATGTGTTCTTTATTCCAACAACTAATCCACAGATAGTTGGTTTCTAGGTTTCCCCTTAAGGTGCATTACCGGCACCAACTGGACGTTAATCTTTCAATCACTCAAGTGGGTATATGCTCCTAAAAACCAATGAGGAGATGTGATGCAAGTCCCACCTCACCCATCAAGCATCAAAAAAAAAAAAACAAGATCTATTTTAGCGCCTGGCTACGCAGACAGTTGATGCACACAAGAGGTTTGGATGAAATGATTGACATAATAATGTATGTGTCAATTTATTTTGCAATGTTCACGCAATGCGGCTGGTGTGGTCAGCATGTTAGTTTTAGGAATGACCCACAAACATGAAAATACACAGTACCAGTCAAAAGTTGACACCAACTCATTCCATGTTTGTTTTTGTTTTTTCTTCCTACATTGTAGAATAATAGCGAAGACATCAAAACTATGAAATAACACATATGGAATCATGTAGTAACCAAAAACGTGTTAAACAAATAAAAATATTTTATATTTGAGATACTTCAAGGTAGCCACCCGTTGCCTTGACAGCTATGCACAATCTTGGCATTCTCTCAACCAGCTTCAAGAAGTAGCCACTTGGAATGCATTTCAATTAACACGTGTGCCTTGCTAAAAGTTAATTTGTGGAATTTCTTTCCTTCTTAATGCGTTTGAGCCAATCAGTTGTGTTGTGACAAGGTAGGGGGGGTATACAGAAGATGGCCTTTTACCAAATAAGGCTAAGTCCATATTATGGCAAGAACAGCTCAAATAAGCAAAGATAAACAGCCCCCCAGAAATGTCCGGGAACTTGCAGGTGCCTTGGTGGAAGAGTGGGGTGACATCTCACAGCAAGAACTGGTGCAGTCCATGAGGAGGAGATGCACTGCAGTACTTAATGCAACTGGTGGCCACACCAGACACTGACGGTTACTTTTGATTTTGACCCCCCCCCCGTTCAGGGACACATTATTCCATTTGTTAGTCACATGTCTGTAGAACTTGTTCAGTTTATGTCTCGGTTGTTGAATCTTATGTTCATACAAAAATTAAGTTTGCTGAAAATAAACGCAGTTGACAGTGAGAGGACGTTTCTTTTTTTGTTGAGTTTATAACACACACAATTCAGGGAAAGGTTGTTTCCAGAGGGCCCATGACCAAATTACCAATAAACAGCTGCTGTAGCCATTACAAAATGTGTAATAATTTAGAGATGAAAACATTAAAATACGGGCACAAAATCTGAGTTATAATGCTGTTTATGTTGCACCAGATTGCTCTTGCATAGTGTTTTGCTTACCATAAAAATCACTCAAGAACTCTACCAGACTCACGCTCAATTCAGCTCTGCCGCTTCCTGCTATACCCACAACCCCTTACCTGTCTCTGTCGCGAGGTTTCCTATCGAAGCCCTTGGACTGGTCCTCTTCCAGCTGCCTCTGGAGCTTCTCCTCTACCTCCCGCTCCTTAGCCGCTGTGTCCACGGGCTTGGCCGCTCCAAAGATGGAGGCTCGACCAGAGCTGCGGGCGGCTGCCGTAGCAGCTGGGGGAGCCCCACCGCTGCCGGTCTGCTGCTCCTCCTTGGCCATGCTGCGTGGCTTCAGGACCAGCTTGGGCCTCTCGGTGGGACCACCTGGTTGTGCGGGGTGGGGAGAGACATGGGTTACATTGTCTATATTTAACCTTAATTTGAACCTTGGCATAATCCCCAAGGGAGTCCTGTTCATAGTGAGATGTAATATAGCACTGCTAATTATTTAAAGGGGATCTAGGCAGGGAACCTGAGGGAAGGGTGGTGCCAGTGGGGGTAGCAGGATGGACATGTGGTTACAGGGTTGAATAACACAGAATAATAAACTGTAATAAATAAAATATTGAGAACAATGAGGGTAGTTTACACTCACCTCTCTCCTCGCGCCCTTCGTCCTGCCTCTCGTACCGGCCCTCCCGGTCTCCGCCGTAGCGATCCCGGGCCCCATAGCGGCTACCACCACCTCCGCCACTCTGATCGTCATCGTCACGGCGGTACCCACTGCCGAAGGCACGTCGCCCTCCGTCATCCCTATCCCTGCGGGAGCCAAAGGCTGCGGTAGAGTAGAGGGAGTACAAGCGCCAAGACTTAGTCGCTTTATCCATACCGCTGTCTAACTGAAATATGAGGGCAACACAGGGAAGCACTTCTTCTGTTTAGTTATGGGGTTATATACAGACAGCAGAGTCAAAAGTTTGGACACTTACTCATTCTACGGATTCTTTATTTTTACTATTTTTTTTTATAAAGAACTTCCAGAAAGGAACTTTTAACAAGGCACACCTGTTAATTGAAATGCATTTCAGGTGACTACCTCATGAAGCTGGTTGAGAGAATGCCAAGAGTGTGCAAAGCTGTCAAGGCAAAGGGTGGCTACTTTGAAGAATCTCAAATATATTTTGATTTGTTTAATACTTTTTTGGTTACTACATGATTCCATGTCTGTTTTGATGTCTTCACTTTCATTCTACAATGCAGCAAATACAAAATATAGAAAAACTCAGGAATGAGTAGGTGTCCCAACTTTTGACTGGTACTGTACATCTCATGAAGGCACACAAATATACACGTGATGGCTGCTTAAAAAGCTGTTCACAGAAGAAAATTTTAGATCTGCTGGGTTGTTGCCCTCCTACGGCCTCCTCGTCTCCTGATGTACTGGCCTGTCTCCTGGTAGCGCCTCCATGCTCTGGACACTACGCTGACATACAAAGCAAACCTTCTTGCCACAGCTCGCATTGATGTCCCATCCTGGATGAGTTGCACTACCTGAGCCACTTGTGTGGGTTGTAGACTCAGTCTCATGCTACCACTAGAGTGAAAGCACCGCCAGCATTCAAAAGTGACCAAAACATCTGCCAGGAAACATAGGAACTGAGAAGTGGTCTGTGGTCAACACCTGCAGAATCACTCCTTTATTGGGGGTGTCTTGCTAAAGAAGTGTGATTGACTTGGAGTTACATTGTGTTTAAATGTTCCCTTTATTTTTTGGAGCAGTGTATGTAAAGAAAAAGTATTTAATAAGAATATTTCATTCATTCAGATCTAGGATGTGTTATTTTTGTGTTCCCTTTATTTTTTGGAGGAGTGTATAATAATCAATAATTTTGCTCTTTATTTAGCCATCTTACATATACAACCTTATTTGTTAATCAAACATTGTGAATAACTCACCACAGGTAAATGAGAAGGGTGTGCTTGAAAGGATGCACATAACTCTGCAATGTTGGGTTGTATTGGGGAGAGCGTTTTAAATAATTCTCCACACACAGTCTGTGCCTGTATTTCGTTTTCATGCTAGTGAGGGCTGAGAATCCACTCTCACATAGGTACGTGGTTGCAAAGGGAATCAGTGTCTTAGCAGTGCGATTTGCCAAGGAAAGAAACTGATCGCAGCCCTATCCAGAAATATTTTAGTGGCTTCTGATTAAATTAAATTTTCACTAAACCGCTTGTTGCAATTTCGATGAGGCACTCTTGTTCAGATATCAGCAAGTGGACTGGAGGGCGGGCATGAAAGGGATAACGAATCCAGTTGGGTCGTCGGTTTTGGGAAAGTACCTGCGTAATTGCGCAACGATGGAAAGACCTGTGTTGTCCTTGATAATGCAGACAAAAAAAGAGCAACTTCTTAATCATAGTCTCAATTTTGTCCCGCACATTGAATATAGCTGCAGAGAGTCCCTGTAATCCTACATTCAGATGATTCAGGCAAGAAAAAACATTACCCAGACAGGCCAGTCTTGTGAGAAACTAGTCATCATGCAAGCGGTCAGACAAGTGAAAATGACAGCCAGTAAACTAAGCTCATCTCTCAATATTTTTGTTTTTGTTTTGTGTCAATACTTTGCCTCTTGATAACCAGCGCACCTCTCTATGTTGTAAAAGCGGTACATGGTCGCTGCCCATATCATTGCATAATGCAGAAAATCCACGAGAGCTCAGGGGCCTTGCTTTAACTTCTTGGTGACAGGCGGCAGTATTTTCACGTCCGGATGAAATGCATGCCCAAATTCAACTGCCTGCTACTCACCCCCAGAAGACAAGATATGCATATTATTAGTAGATTTGGATAGAAACAATCTGAAGTTTCTTAAAACTGTTTGAATCATGTCTGAGTATAACAGAACTTATTTAGCAGGCGAAACCCCGAGGACAAACATTCAGATTTCTTTTGTTTTTTTGAGGTCACTCTCTTCAATGGGTTTTCATTGGGAATCCAAATTTCGAAGGGACCCTCTAGCAGTTCCTATCGCTTCCACTGGATGTCAGTCTTTAGAAATTGGTTGAGGTTATTCCTTTATGTAATGAAGAAGTACGCCATCTTGAACGAAGGTCACTTGAAGTGTCCTGTTTGATAGAGGCGCGATAGAAAGCTAGCTAGTTTGTTTTCCTCCTGTATTGAACACAGATCATCCAGTCTTCAATTTCATTGATTATTTAAAAAAATACCTAAAGTTGTATTACAAATGTAGTTTGAAATGTTTTGGCAAAGTTTACAGGTAACTTTTGAGATATTTTGTAGTCACATTGCGCAAGTTGGAACCGGTGTTTCTCTGGATCAAACGCGCCAAATAAAAGGACATTTTGGATATACATCGACGGAATTAATCGAACAAAAGGACCATTTGTGATGTTTATGGGAGATATTGGAGTGCCAACAAAAGAAGCTCGTCAAAGGTAAGGCATGAATTATATTTTTATTTCTGCGTTGTGTGTCGCGCCTGCAGGGTTGAAATATGCTTCCTCTTTGATTACGGAGGTGCTATCCTCAGATAATAGCATCATTTGCTTTCGCGGAAAAGCCTTTTTGAAATCTGACATGTTACATCTGTGATTTAATGAAAGTTTGATTTTTATAGTAATTTTATAAATTTGGCGCTCTGCATTTTCCCTGGCTTTTGGCCAGGTGGGACGCTAGCATCCCACATATCCCAGAGAGGTTAACAAAGTTAACCATTTTCATTGTAGTGTCCAAAATGTCTTTCAAGCTGTCAGGTATTCCCTTGGCAGCAAGAGCCTCTCAGTGGATGCTGCAGTGTGCCCAACCGGTGTCGGGACCAACTGCTTGCACACGCTTTACCACTCCACTATGTCTCCCTGTCATGGCTTTTGCACCATCAGTACAGATACCAACACATCTTGACCACCAAAGTCCATTTACATTTACATTTAAGTCATTTAGCAGACACTCTTATCCAGAGCGACTTACAAATTGGTGCATTCACCTTATGACATCCAGTGGAACAGTAGTGCATCTAAATCTTTTAAGGGGGGGAGAGGGATTACTTTGTCCTATCCTAGGTATTCCTTAAAGAGGTGGGGTTTCAGGTGTCTCCGGAAGGTGGTGATTGACTCCGCTGTCCTGGCGTCGTGAGGGAGTTTGTTCCACCATTGGGGGCCAGAGCAGCGAACAGTTTTGACTGGGCTGAGCGGGAACTGTACTTCCTCAGTGGTAGGGAGGCGAGCAGGCCAGAGGTGGATGAACGAGTGCCCTTGTTTGGGTGTAGGGCCTGATCAGAGCCTGGAGGTACTGAGGTGCCGTTCCCTCACAGCTCCGTAGGCAAGCACCATGGTCTTGTAGCGGATGCGAGCTTCAACTGGAAGCCAGTGGAGAGAGCGGAGGAGCGGGGTGACGTGAGAGAACTTGGGAAGGTTGAACACCAGACGGGCTGCGGCGTTCTGGATGAGTTGTAGGGGTTTAATGGCACAGGCAGGAGCCCAGCCAACAGCGAGTTGCAGTAATCCAGACGGGAGATGACGAGTGCCTGGATTAGGACCTGCGCCGCTTCCTGTGTGAGGCAGGGTCGTACTCTGCGGATGTTGTAGAGCATGAACCTACAGGAACGGGCCACCGCCTTGATGTTAGTTGAGAACGACAGGGTGTTGTCCAGGATCACGCCAAGGTTCTTAGCGCTCTGGGAGGAGGACACAATGGAGTTGTCAACCGTGATGGCGAGATCATGGAACGGGCAGTCCTTCCCGGGAGGAAGAGCAGCTCCGTCTTGCCGAGGTTCAGCTTGAGGTGGTGATCCGTCATCCACACTGATATGTCTGCCAGACATGCAGAGATGCGATTCGCCACCTGGTCATCAGAAGGGGGAAAGGAGAAGATTAATTGTGTGTCGTCTGCATAGCAATGATAGGAGAGACCATGTGAGGTTATGACAGAGCCAAGTGACTTGGTGTATAGCGAGAATAGGAGAGGGCCTAGAACAGAGCCCTGGGGTACACCAGTGGTGAGAGCATGTGGTGTGGAGACGGATTCTCGCCACGCCACCTGGTAGGAGCGACCTGTCAGGTAGACGCAACCAAGCGTGGGCCGCGCCGGAGATGCCCAACTCGGAGAGGGTGGAGAGGAGGATCTGATGGTTCACAGTATCGAAGGCAGCCGATAGGTCTAGAAGGATGAGAGCAGAGGAGAGAGAGTTAGCTTTAGCAGTGCGGAGCGCCTCCGTGATACAGAGAAGAGCAGTCTCAGTTGAATGACTAGTCTTGAAACCTGACTGATTTGGATCAAGAAGGTCATTCTGAGAGAGATAGCGGGAGAGCTGGCCAAGGACGGCACGTTCAAGAGTTTTGGAGAGAAAAGAAAGAAGGGATACTGGTCTGTAGTTGTTGACATCGGAGGGATCGAGTGTAGGTTTTTTCAGAAGGGGTGCAACTCTCGCTCTCTTGAAGACGGAAGGGACGTAGCCAGCGGTCAGGGATGAGTTGATGAGCGAGGTGAGGTAAGGGAGAAGGTCTCCGGAAATGGTCTGGAGAAGAGAGGGGATAGGGTCAAGCGGGCAGGTTGTTGGGCGGCCAGCCGTCACAAGACGCGAGATTTCATCTGGAGAGAGGGGGGAGAAAGAGGTCAGAGCACAGGGTAGGGCAGTGTGAGCAGAACCAGCGGTGTCGTTTGACTTAGCAAACGAGGATCGGATGTCGTCGACCTTTTCAAAATGGTTGACGAAGTCATCTGCAGAGAGGGAGGAGGGGGGGAGGAGGATTCAGGAGGGAGGAGAAGGTTGCAAAGAGCTTCCTAGGGTTAGAGGCAGATGCTTGGAATTTAGAGTGGTAGAAAGTGGCTTTAGCAGCAGAGACAGAAGAGGAAAATGTAGAGAGGAGGGAGTGAAAGGATGTCAGGTCCGCAGGGAGGCGTGAAGTTTTCCTCCATTTCCGCTCGGCTGCCCGGAGCCCTGTTCTGTGAGCTCGCAATGAGTCGTTGAGCCACGGAGCGGGAGGGGAGGACCGAGCCGGCCTGGAGGATAGGGACATAGAGAGTCAAAGGATGCAGAAAGGGAGGAGAGGAGGGTTGAGGAGGCAGAATCAGGAGATAGGTTGGAGAAGGTTTGAGCAGAGGGAAGAGATGATAGGATGGAAGAGGAGAGAGAAGCGGGGGAGAGAGAGCGAAGGTTGGGACGGCGCGATACCATCCGAGTAGGGGCAGTGTGGGAAGTGTTGGATGAGAGCGAGAGGGAGAAGGATACAAGGTAGTGGTCGGAGACTTGGAGGGGAGTTGCAATGAGGTTAGTGGAAGAACAGCATCTAGTAAAGATGAGGTCGAGCGTATTTCCTGCCTTGTGAGTAGGGGGGAAGGTGAGAGGGTGAGGTCAAAAGAGGAGAGGAGTGGAAAGAAGGAGGCAGAGAGGAATGAGTCAAAGGTAGACGTGGGGAGGTTAAAGTCGCCCAGAACTGTGAGAGGTGAGCCGTCCTCAGGAAAGGAGCTTATCAAGGCATCAAGCTCATTGATGAACTCTCCGATGGAACCTGGAGGGCGATAAATGATAAGGATGTTAAGCTTGAAAGGGCTGGTAACTGTGACAGCATGGAATTCAAAGGAGGCGATAGACAGATGGGTAAGGGAGAAAGAGAGAATGACCACTTGGGAGAGATGAGGATCCCGGTGCCACCACCCCGCTGACCAGAAGCTCTCGGGGTGTGCGAGAACACGTGGGCAGACGAAAGAGAGCAGTAGGAGTAGCAGTGTTGTCTGTGGTGATCCATGTTTCCGTCAGTGCCAAGAAGTCGAGGGACTGGAGGGAGGCATAGGCTGAGATGAACTCTGCCTTGTTGGCCGCAGATCGGCTGTTCCAGAGGCTACCGGAGACCTGGAACTCCACGTGGGTCGTGCGCGCTGGGACCACCAGATTAGGGTGGCCGCGGCCACGCGGTGTGGAGCGTTTGTATGGTCTGTGCAGAGAGGAGAGAACAGGGATAGACAGACACATAGTTGACAGGCTACACAAGAGGCTACGCTAATGCAAAGGAGATTGGAATGACAAGTGGACTACACGTCTCGAGTGTTCAGAAAGTTAAGCTTACGTAGCAAGAATCTTATTGACTAAAATGATTAAAATTATACAGTACTGCTGAAGTAGGCTAGCTGGCAGAGGCTGCGTTGTTGACTATGTAGGCTAGCTGGCAGTGTCTGCGTTGTTGACACTACACTAATCAAGTCATTCCGTTGAGTGTAATGGTTTCTACTGTGCTACTGTGCTGCTATTCGGGGCTAGCTGGCTAGCTAGCAGTGTTGATCTACGTTACGTTGCGTTAAAAGAACGACAATAGCTGGCTAGCTAACCTAGGAAATCGCTCAAGACTACACAATTATCTTTGATACAAAGACGGCTATGTAGCTAGCTATGTAGCTAGCTACGATCAAACAAATCAAGCTGTTGTACTGTAATGAAATGAAAAATGTGATACTACCTGTGGAGCGAAGCGAAATGCGACCGGATTGTTGAGTGCGGAAGTTCTGTTACGTTAAGGACGACGAATAGCTGGCTAGCTAACCTCGGTAAATTAAGATAATCACTCTAAAACTACACACTCTAAACTACACAATTATCTTGGATACGAAGACAGCAAAGACAACTATGTAGCTAGCTAACACTACACTAATCAAGTCGTTCAGTTGAGTGAAAGTTGTGCTGCTAATCGGTAGACGGTGGACTAGCTAACGGTAGACGTTAGCTAGCTAGCTAGCTGCAGGGCGGTGTAGACTGCGTTAGGACGACGAAATACGATAATTACGCAATTATCTATGATACAAAGACGGCAATGTAGCTAGCTAAGAAGAAAAATTGCTAAGATTAGACCAATCAAACCGTTGTACTATAATGAAATGTAATGAAATGTACTACTACCTACTACCTGCGGGCCGAGTGCAGATGCGACCTTCCCTATAGTGAATCACTAAAACAATACAGAAAGACACTACGGAAAAATAAGGAACAGCATGTCATTTCATGTCACAAAGCTGTCCAGTACTTTAAAAATATCCTCTCCGGTTGTCCTGGTTTCCAGAAGAGGATGTCTTCCTTAATTGACCCCCCCAGAAACGAAACGGACATATACCAGGAGCTGTGCCAGGCCCGCAACGTCTGGTGACTCATCCAGCTGTAACGCATATAATTCACTGGCTTGTATGCGAAGCAGTAATTGTTTCAAAACGATTACTGTTTGATGAAGAGATTGTATAGTTTTTTTTCACCTTTTCCCACAGCATGGAAGAATAAAGTCCTCAATAGTATGGGGTTTGCCTGTCCTTGCCACTCGGTACCTCCCCATATAAGACGCTTCTAGCCCCTTCTTATTAATGGTATCTGTTGCTTTTATACATGTCTTACTACTCAAAAATAATCTTAACTCTAGCTCAAAAACTCCCGTGGCTTATTTTTCAAATTGGGATGTTTCATTTCTAAATGTCTGCACAAGAGTGAAGGTTTCCCGATAGAGAGTAACAGTTAATGTGATTGGATGTTAATTATTTGACCAGGCTACCTGTATTTGACATTGTGTTGTTATTTTGCGCAACACTAGATGGTTTAATTGTATTTTTGGCAGTAAAACGAGGCTACTCCGGTGAGAGAGAGAAAAACATAACCAAATGTATAGCCCTGTTGGAAAATCTAAATGTGAAGATTTTTTGGAATTTTATATTTTTAAAGGTGAATCACATTTTTATATGGCATACCCCCGAAGGCATTGCACATACCCCCAGTTTGGGAATACCTGGTCTAGATTGATGACGATCCGTTAAGTTTTGAGCAATGGTTTCACCTCCGTTCTCACCTCCCCGGTCGTCATAGCGGTCTCTGCCTCCAAAGCCGCGGTCCCGGTCGCCGCCACGGTCGCCGAAGCCGCGGTCGTTGTCCCTTCGCAGCCCGTCACGGTCTCCGTAGCGGTCGCGTGACCCTGAGAGGAAACAAAGGAGTTAATGGGACTATGAAAGGGATGCAAATCAAGTAACACAAATGCAAATCAAATCTCTTGAGATCAAGAAACATTAAGAAAAAATGTCAAAAGGATGCAGTTCTTTTCACACAGTGCAAGATAAGAACAGGAACTATGTGGACGGCATAAAACATACCCATGCGTGCTTGACATTTCAAATAAAATGTGTAGCATTTTGGTTTTATGTAGCAAATTTTAAAATAGTTTTTTTTTTACATTGGAAAAAAGTACACTAAAAGCTACAAAATGGTATATCATACAGTGCATTTTTGACAATGGGGAAAGTCATTCTGCTTTGAAAGTTGATAAACTTGTAATTTGCCTTTGAATATTTTGGTATCTACACCCATTCAGCATCGTTCACATCCTCTTAAGCTTTAGCCCCAACCACCCCGTTTCGCTCTCGGAGCGTTCATAACGCACACCTGATGCTCTGGCCGATGATTTGTTTACCTCTGGATAACATGAAACAGCCTAACCAGCTCTGCTGGCAACAATTTCATTACGCTTTTTTGCTCACAACGGCCATATTCAACGGGTGTTGTACACTTTTCGGCGTTGTCGTGACCGCAATTTCAGGTGGATTTCTCAACAAAACGTGAACAAGAAAAGGAGGTATTTCGGCTATAAAAAAAATCTTTATTGAACAAAATTAACATGTGCTGTTTAACTGGGAGTCTCGTGAGTGAAAACATCCGAAGCTCAAAGGTAAACGATTTCATTTGATTGCTTTTCTGATTTTCGTGAGAGCTTCCTGCTGCTAGCTGGACATAATGCTATGCTAGGCTATCGATAAACTTACAAATGCTTGTCTTGCTTTGGCTGTAAAGCATAATTTCAAAATCTGAGATGACAGGGTGATTAACAAAAAAGCTGTGTTTCACTATAATTCACTTGTGATTTCATGAATATGAACATTTTCTAGTAAGATTTTTTTGTCCGTTGCGTTATGCTAATTAGTGTAGTTGATGACAATTCTCCTGGATCCGGGAGGGGTAGTTCTAAGTTAAGACATGAACCTAGCAAGCTAAACAACGTTTAAGATTACACATGTCACGTAATGTTGGCTAATGAGCCAGCCAGCTAACGTTAGCTTGTTAAAACAACAATGAATATAGTGGCACATAAATAATGGCACGTTTGCCCTTAGTTTAAAGATGTAATCTGGAGACAGGTGTTTTTGCCATCTCTTTTGCTATCATACTCTAATTCCACCAATTTCAAAACTCAACCCTCCAGAAAGTGGAGAGCAACACATGCAGCTCCACTACACAATTTGTTTTTAAACCCGCGTTCGACAGGATTACCAACACAGACTGTAATAAGCCCTCTATATGGCAGACCAATCCAAACTTCTCTCTCGGCATGTCCAGCCCACTCATCTCAGCCAATCATGGCTAGTGGGAAGGTTGCTGGCTTTTTCTGTGGCTTTACCAGGCTCGTAATTAACAAATTTAAAGATGGAATACAAGTTTGTTAAGGCACATGAAAGTTGCCATGTTCCAGAATGTATTTCCGCCAAAATAACACATTTTGATGAAAAAAATGTTGGTTTTACTCAATTGTCTCTCCTGTGAAGCCGTGACTTGCAACATATGCTTAGTTTCCTGAAACGGGTCACAAAGGACATTAGAAGGTCTGCCCCAGCATCTTTAGCGACACTGTGCCTTTTCTGTCCTTCCTTGGTGAACCCGTGCTTACATGCTTGCAAAAGCTAAGCTGTGAGGTGTTGCCCTCACAATTTTAGCAGGCTGCTTTAAAAGAAGCTTGCTGAGTGCATTCATATAGTCTATAGATATGTGGCTCTTTTAGCTTAGAGGGAAACTCTTACCAAAGGCGGATTCCTCTCTCTTTGGGGGTCCATCGTCGGCGTCTGCAGTGGGCCGGGCCCTCCAGTCATCACTGTCTGTCTTGTCGGGGCCTGCCATGTCTCCCATGCGGCCCATCCGGTCTCGTCCACCCATCTGACCATTGTCTCTCCCCTCTGGCCATTCAAGGTTAGGGATCAAATGATAAAAGCCCACACAGTAAATGCTCCACCCAAATGCTTTATTCGTACACCGCAACAGATGAAGTTTGGGCTACAATGGCCTTCAGCAGTGTTTTTTGGCCGGGCACTGGTAGGGAAATGTGGAATGTGAATGAATTGACCTCCTGACACATATGGTTTACAAGATAGATTAAGATTAAGCCAAGTCCTGGACCGAAAAGCATTTTCAATATTTAATTGAAAATACTAAATCGGTGCATCATTAATTCAGAAGGAAGGTCATGGGTTGTGTGTAACTTACCCTTGTCATTGGACTGATCTGCAATATCCACCCGGATCCTGCGGTTTCCCAGGTTCTATTAGGTCAGAGGCAGGAAACAAACTCAGACATGCAAGTCATTACCAGTAATGTGGCCTAAATGACCAACTAATCTCCTTTCAATAATAGCATGTTCCAGCATCATAGATTGAATACCATTTACCAGTCACTAACAGTTAAATTCCATATATTTGTCTTGAGCACTCAAATTTCACTAATGATTCATGGAAAGCTCAAACTAATAAATCAACAGCACATTGTTTATTTTTATCTACAGTTATAGTTGGAAGTTCACATACACCTTAGCCAAATACATTTAAACTCAAGTTTCACAACTCCTGACATTGAATCCTAGTAAAAATTCCCTGTCTTGGGTCAGTTAGGATCACCAATTTAATTTTAAGAATGTGAAAATGTCAGAATAATAGTATCGAGAATTATTTATTTCAGCTTTTATTTCTTTCACCACATTCCCAGTGGGTCAGAAGTTTACATACACTCAATTAGTATTTGGTAATATTGCCTTTAAATTGTTTAACTTGGGTCAAACGTTTTGGGTAGCCTTCCACAAGCTTCCCACAATAAGTCGGGTGACTTTTGGCCCATTCTGCCTGACAGAGCTGGTGTAACTGAGTCAGGTTTGTAGGCCTCTTTGCTCGCACACTCTTTTTCAGTTCTGCACACAATTTTACTATGAGATTGAGGTCAGGGCTTTGTGATGGCCACTCCAATACCTTGACTTCCATTTTGCCACAACTTTGGAAGTGTGCTTGGGGTCATCGTCCATTTGAAAGACCCATTTGCGACCAAGCTTTAACTTCCTGACTGATGTCTTGAGATGTTGCTTCAATATATCCACATCATTTTCCTGCCTCATGATACCATCTATTTTGTGAAGTGCACCAGTCCCTCCTGCAGCAAAGCACCCCCACAACAAGATGCTGCACCCCTGTGCTTCACGGTTGGGATGGTGTTCTTCAGCTTGCAAGCCTCCCCCTTTTCTTCCAAACATAACGATGGTCATTATGGCCAAACAGTTCTATTTTTGTTTCATCAGACCAGAGGACAAAAATTACGATATTTGTCCCCATGTGCAGTTGCAAACTGTAGTCTGGCTTGTTTTAAATGGAGGTTTTGGAGCAGTGGCTTCTTCCTTGCTGAGTGGCCTTTCACGTTATGTCGATATAGGACTTGTTTTACTGTGGATATAGATACTTTTGTACCCGTTTCCTCCAGCATCTTCACAAGGTCCTTTGCTGTTGTTCTGGGATTGATTTGCACTCTTTGCACAGTCAACTTAGTGTATGTAAACGTCTGACCCACTGGAATTGTGATACCGTGAATTATAAGTGAAATAATCTGTCTGTAAACAATTGTTTGAAAAATGACTTGTGTCATGCACAAAGTAGATGTCCTAACTGACTTGCCAAAACTATAGTTTGTTAAAACCTCTTAGGGAAGTTGCGAATTTTCGCAGCTTTTTGTAAAAAAATCACGCAACATTTCAGCGCCCTGCTATTCATGCCAGGAATATAGTATATGCATATGATTAGTATGTGTGGATAGAAAACACTCAGACGTTTCTAAAACTGGTTAAATCACGGCTGTGACTATAACAGAACGTGCGTTTCATCGAAAAGTGCAGGAAAATCTGATCACTGAAAATGGAAATAAATATCCATGCGCCACTTCCAGGAATTGTTAAAGGTGAACCGGATTAAATGAGGCCGAGGTTGAAGTACCTACAGCTTCCACACGATGTCTAGAGTCTTGTCATTTGCTTCGGCTTTGATTCTTGGTCAAACCGACACAAGGGAACCGATTCCCTCCGGTCTCCGACCGGATGTTTTGGTTGAGATTTCTCCGGACATTATTTCCAGACGGACACCTATAGAATTTACATCGCCTCCTGATGAATTTTATCGCTTATTAACGTGTACTAATACCTAAAGTTGCATTACAAAAGTATTTCGAAGTGTTTTGTGAAAGTTTATCGTCGGCTTTTTTAATTTAAAAAAATTACGTTACGTTAGAAAACGCTATTTTTTCCGTTGTTCACACAGTATTCATAGATCGATATCTAGGCTATATATGGACCGACTTAATCGGAAAAAGACCCAAAATTATGTTTATGGGACATCTAGGAGTGCCAAGAAAGAAGCTCGTCAAAGGTAATGAATGTTTTATATTTTATTTCTGCGTTTTGAGTAGCCCCCGGCTATCGCAAAATCTGTCGTTAGGTGACGTTGCTGTATTCTGGGGGATACATGCTATCAGATAATAGCTTCTCATGCTTTTGCCGAAAAGCATTTTACAAATCTGACTTGGCGGATAGATTCACAACGAGTGTAGCTTTAATTCAGTACATTGTATGTCCATTTTAATGAAAGTTTGAGTTTTATCAACCACTATAGGTGGCGCTCTTGAACATTTCCGCTGATTGATGTTCCTACCACGGGACCACGGCCCTAACAAGTTTTAACAAGACATTTTTTGAGTGGTTGAAAAACAAGTTAATGACGCCAACCTAAGTGTATGTAAACTTTCGACTTCAACTGTATATCCCTTCAAGTTTGGTTGTTAAGCAACAAAACCTGAGCATGCGCAACTATGGGGCAAAACAGACGAGCTGGCTTAGATTGTTGACAACATGTAAACTATATGTTTGTCTCTAACTGAAAACAAATACATTTGAACAATGAGCACTTTTGTCTCAAATACATCACAGTTGTTGGTTAGTATTGACATGAAATCTGCCATAACAAGACATGGTATCAAGAACAAGATTAAACGAGTCACTTACAATTCCCCACATGGCAGTTTGTCATTGTTGGTAGCTATGTGGCTATCCAGAATCACAACCCAGACTTCTGACCCATTGAAGTGTGTGTATGATTTGTGACATTGTCAACTAACCCAAACTATTACCAAAACTGAATGGATGTTGTGATTGATATAATCAAATGTACAGTGGGGCAAAAAAGTATTTAGTCAGCCACCAATTGTGCAAGTTCTCCCACTTAAAAAGATGAGGCCTGTAATTTTCATCATAGGTACACTTAAACTGTTACAGACAAAATGAGAAGAAAAGAATCCAGAAATATCACATTGTAAAAACTTTAATTTATTTATTTGCAAAATATGGTGGAAAATAAGTATTTGGTCACCTACAAATAAGCAAGATTTCTGGCTCTCACAGACCTGTAACTTCTTCTTTAAGAGGCTCCTCTGTCCCCCACTTGTTACCTGTATTAATAGCACCTGTTTGAAGTTGTTTTCAGTATAAAAGACACCTGTCCACAACCTCAAACAGTCACACTCCAAACTCCACTATGGCCAAGACCAAAGAGCTGTCAAAGGACACCAGAAACAAAATTGTAGATCTGCATCACGCTGGGAAGACTGAATCTGCAATAGGTAAGCAGCTTGGTTTGAAGAAATCAACTGTGGGACCAATTAGGAAATGGAATACATACAAAACCACTGATAATCTCCCTCGATCTGGGGCTCCACGCAAGTTCTCACCCCGTGGGGTCAAAATTATCACAAGAACGGTGAGCAAAAATCCCAGAACCACACGGGGGGACCTAGTGAATGACCTGCAGAGAGCTAGGACCAAAGTAACAAAGCCTACCATCAGTAACACACTACGTCGCCAGGGACTCAAATCCTGCAGTGCCAGACGTGTCCCCCTGCTTAAGCCAGTACATGTCCAGGCCCGTCTGAAGTTTGCTAGAGAGCATTTGGATGATCCAGAAGAAGATTAGGAGAATGCTGAGTTGCATCCAAAGTACACCATACCTACTGTGAAGCATTGGGGTGGAAACATCATGCTTTGGGGCTGTTTTTCTGCGAAGGGACCAGGAGGACTGATCCGTGTAAAGGAAAGAATGAATGGGGCCATGTATCGTGAGATTTTGAGTGAAAACCTCCTTCCATCAGCAAGAGAATTGAAGATGAAACGTGGCTGGGTCTTTCAGCATGACAATGATCCCAAACACACTGCCCGGGCAACGAAGGAGTGGCTTCGTAAGAAGCATTTCAAGGTCCTGGAGTGGCCTAGCCAGTCTCCAGATCCCAACCCCATAGAAAATCTTTGGAGGGAGTTGAATGTCCGTGTTGCCCAGCAACAGCCCCAAAACATCACTGCTCTAGAGGAGATCTACATGGAGGAATGGGCCAAAATACCAGCAAGTGTGTGTGAAAACCTTGCGAAGACTTACAGAAAATGTTTGACCTCTGTCATTGCCAACAAAGGGTACTTTTGTTATTGACCAAATACTTATTTTTCACCATACTTTGCAAATAAATTCATTAAAAATCCTACAATGTGATTTTCAGGATTTTTTTTCTCATTTTTCTGTCATAGTTGAAGTGTACCTATGATGAAAATTACAGGCCTATCATCTTTTTAAGTGGGAGAACTTGCACAATTGGTGGCAGACTAAATACTTTTTTGCCCCACTGTATATGTGATGAATCCTAATTAGAGACAGACATTTGGTTCATCATGCTCATCATTGATCTCATTGTTCCTAGATCAGGGACCTCGAATTAAGACCCTCAATCCTTTCTCTCCTCAGTGTGTTCTTACCTCCTCGTTGAGAGTCAGCGCCCTCAAGAGGGAGTCCACGTCGTCAAACTCTGCGTAGCCAAAGCCCTTCAGCCTCTCTGGGTTACTGGGCTCCCGTGGCAAGCGCACCGCACTGATCTGAGAACAGAGGGGAGACGTGGACCAGTGAGAAGGTGAGAGAGTGCTGATGGAGAAGTGCACTGGTCTGAGGTCAGAAATAAGACAGACGAGTGAATGCGAGAGGAACTCCACGACATAGTCTCAGAAGAGGGGAAATACTGCAGTGACATAAAATGAATGGGTATATCATTGGTATGGTACAGGTAGAGTCAACGTGCGGGGGCAACGGTGTTCGAGGTAATATGTACCTTGTAGAGTTATTAAAGTGACTATGCACAGATGATAACAGAGAAGCAGCAGTGGGGTGGGGGGGACAAAACAAATAGTGAGGGTAGACATTTGATTAGATGTCCAGGAGTCGTATGGCTTGGGTGTAGAAGCTGTTTAGAAACCTCTTGGGCCTAGACTTGGGGCTTAAGTACCTGCTTGACGTGTGGTAGCAGAGAGAACAGTCTATGACTAGGGTGGCTGGAGTCTGAATTTTAAGGGCCTTCCTCTGACATCGCCTGGTACAGAGGTCCAGGATGGCCGGAAGCCATCACTGACCCCAATGACGTACTGGGCCGTACGCACTACCCTCTGTAGTGCCTTGCGGTCGGAGGCCGAGCAGTTGCCATAACAGGAAGTGATTCAAGCCTCGATGGCACAGCTGTCAAACTTTTTGAAGATCTGAGGACCATGCCAAATCTTTTCAGTCTCCTGACGGGGAATAGGTTTTGTCGTGCACACTTCATGACTGTCCTGGTGTGCTTGGACCATGTTAGTTTGTTGGTGATGTGGACGCCAAGGAACATGAAGCTCTTAACCTGCTCTCCTACAGCCCCGTCGATGAGAACGGGGGAATGCTAGGTCCTCTTTTTCCTGTAGTCAACAATCATCTCCTTTATCTTGATCACATTGAGGGAGAGGTTGTTATCCTTGCACGGCAGTCAGGTCTCTGACCTTCTCCCCATAGGCTGTATCATCGTTGTGTCATCGGCAAACTTAATGGAGTTGGAGTCATGCCTGGCCGTGCAGTCATAATAACGATTAAGTCGAATTACACAATTACAGATTCATAAGCTTCCTATTCAATCTGCAGCCTATGGCTGCCTGAATAAATAATTAACTTAGTTTAAGAACTTATAAGCTTAATGTTAAGTGCTAAGCTTATATCACACTACAATTTATGTTTGTTAATATGTACAGTAGGTGTAATAATCCAATCTATTATCATATGTAGCCTATAACAATGTTGGGAAAATATTTAAATTGGTTCTATATTCAGTTAGCACAGCATGTATGCATTCATATGTTCTCATTTTAGAAGGGATGTTCTCTACCGTGACAGTTGTTTTTACAAAGTTTTTGAAAATCGCAATTCATTATCGCAAGTAAAATATCAGGCCCAATAAATTCACAATTAGATATTTTGTCCAAATCGTGCAGCCCTAGGTATGACCAACATTTTTGCGCCACTTTCTCCCCTTACCCATCTGTCTATCGCCTCCTTTGAATTCCATGCTGTCACAGTTACCAGCCCTTTCAAGCTTAACATCCTTATCATTTATCGCCCTCCAGGTTCCCTCGGAGAGTTCATCAATGAGCTTGATGCCTTGATAAGCTCCTTTCCTGAGGACGGCTCACCTCTCACAGTTCTGGGCGACTTTAACCTCCCCACGTCTACCTTTGACTCATTCCTCTCTGCCTCCGTCTTTCCACTCCTCTCCTCTTTTGACCTCACCCTCTCACCTTCCCCCTCTACTCACAAGGCAGGCAATACGCTCGACCTCATCTTTACTAGATGCTGTTCTTCCACTAACCTCACTGCAACTCCCCTCCAAGTCTCCGACCACTACCTTGTATCCTTTTCCCTCTTGCTCTCATCCAACACTTCCCACACTGCCCCTACTCGGATGGTATCGCGCCGTCCCAATCTTCGCTCTCTCTCCCCGCTACTCTCTCCTCTTCCATCCTATCATCTCTTCCCTCTGCTCAAACCTTCTCCAACCTATCTCCTGATTCTGCCTCGTCAACCCTCCTCTCCTCCCTTTCTGCATCCTTTGACTCTCTATGTCCCCTATCCTCCAGGCCGGCTCGGTCCTCCCTCCCGCTCCGTGGCTCGACGACTCATTGCGAGCTCACAGAACAGGGCTCCGGGCAGCCGAGCGGAAATGGAGGAAAACTCGCCTCCCTGCGGACCTGGCATCCTTTCACTCCCTCCTCTCTACATTTTCCTCTTCTGTCGCTGCTGCTAAAGCCACTTTCTACCACTCTAAATTCCAAGCATCTGCCTCTAACCCTAGGAAGCTCTTTGCCACCTTCTCCTCCCTCCTGAATCCTCCTCCCCCTCTGCAGATGACTTCGTCAACCATTTTGAAAAGAAGGTCGACGACATCCGATCCTCGTTTGCTAAGTCAAACGACACCGCTGGTTCTGCTCACACTGCCCTACCCTGTGCTCTGACCTCTTTCTCCCTCTCTCTCCAGATGAAATCTCGCGTCTTGTGACGGCCGGCCGCCCAACAACCTGCCCGCTTGACCCTATCCCCTCCTCTCTTCTCCAGACCATTTCCGGAGACCTTCTCCCTTACCTCACCTCGCTCATCAACTCATCCCTGACCGCTGGCTACGTCCCTTCTGTCTTCAAGAGAGCGAGAGTTGCACCCCTTCTGAAAAACCTACACTCGATCCCTCCGATGTCAACAACTACAGACCAGTATCCCTTCTTTCTTTTCTCTCCAAAACCCTTGAACGTGCCGTCCTTGGCCAGCTCTCCCGCTATCTCTCTCAGAATGACCTTCTTGATCCAAATCAGTCAGGTTTCAAGACTAGTCATTCAACTGAGACTGCTCTTCTCTGTATCACGGAGGCGCTCCGCACTGCTAAAGCTAACTCTCTCTCCTCTGCTCTCATCCTTCTAGACCTATCGGCTGCCTTCGATACTGTGAACCATCAGATCCTCCTCTCCACCCTCTCCGAGTTGGGCATCTCCGGCGCGGCCCACGCTTGGATTGCGTCCTACCTGACAGGTCGCTCCTACCAGGTGGCGTGGCGAGAATCCGTCTCCTCACCACGTGCTCTCACCACTGGTGTCCCCCAGGGCTCTGTTCTAGGCCCTCTCCTATTCTCGCTATACACCAAGTCACTTGGCTCTGTCATAACCTCACATGGTCTCTCCTATCATTGCTATGCAGACGACACACAATTAATCTTCTCCTTTCCCCTTCTGATGACCAGGTGGCGAATCGCATCTCTGCATGTCTGGCAGACATATCAGTGTGGATGACGGATCACCACCTCAAGCTGAACCTCGGCAAGACGGAGCTGCTCTTCCTCCCGGGAAGGACTGCCCGTTCCATGATCTCGCCATCACGGTTGACAACTCCACTGTGTCCTCCTCCCAGAGCGCTAAGAACCTTGGCGTGATCCTGGACAACACCCTGTCGTTGTCAACTAACATCAAGGCGGTGGCCCGTTCCTGTAGGTTCATGCTCTACAACATCCGCAGAGTACGACCCTGCCTCACACAGGAAGCGGCGCAGGTCCTAATCCAGGCACTTGTCATCTCCCGTCTGGATTACTGCAACTCGCTGTTGGCTGGGCTCCCTGCCTGTGCCATTAAACCCCTACAACTCATCCAGAACGCTGCAGCCCGTCTGGTGTTCAACCTTCCCAAGTTCTCTCACGTCACCCGCTCCTCCGCTCTCTCCACTGGCTTCCAGTTGAAGCTCGCATCCGCTACAAGACCATGGTGCTTGCCTATGGAGCTGTGAGGGGAACGGCACCTCAGTACCTCCAGGCTCTGATCAGGCCCTACACCCAAACAAGGGCACTGCGTTCATCCACCTCTGGCCTGCTCGCCTCCCTACCACTGAGGAAGTACAGTTCCCGCTCAGCCCAGTCAAAACTGTTCGCTGCTCTGGCCCCCCAATGGTGGAACAAACTCCCTCACGACGCCAGGACAGCGGAGTCAATCACCACCTTCCGGAGACACCTGAAACCCCACCTCTTTCAGGAATACCTAGGATAGGATAAAGTAATCCTTCTCACCCCCTCCCTTAAAAGATTTAGATGCACTATTGTAAAGTGGCTGCTCCACTGGATGTCATAAGGTGAATGCACCAATTTGTAAGTCGCTCTGGATAAGAGCGTCTGCTAAATGACTTAAATGTAAATGTAAATGTTGTGCATACTGAGCATGACACATATTTTGTCCCCATTTGATAACAGCTGAGTACATACCGCTAGGCCCCGGAAGAAGTCCTTGATAGATTCCTCTGAGACGTCGTAGGGCAGGTTGCCCAGGAAGGCTGTGTAGGGGGGGCTGCGGGGGAGGCGTGAGCGGTCCACATTGGGCTCACGGGCCGACCGTGGCGCTGTGGGCAGGATGTTACGGTCTATTGCGGGGGCCCGGTAACTGTCCTCCCCTGTGTGCCAGGAGGTGGACACTGAGGGAGAGAATGAGGGATTTTTTTCCAGAGACAAATGGATTTCAACAGATAGGTGAGATATTACAGAATAATTGTGTGAAACAACAAGACATGACTCCCAATGGAACTTGACAGAGAAGCATGTTAGCTCTTTACAAAACATTTCACAGATCTGAGACATCCTGTACATTGCCTTTTGAAACCCTGGAAAGTTTGTTCCTTTGGATGTGCCCCCATATGAATCTTCATCAAGAATCAAGTTGTCCCTCACCATCTCCTTCCAGGTCATCGGTCTCATCAGCCCAGCTGGTGGACTTGGCGTAGCTGGGTTGCGGTGGTGGAGCGTTGCCCCCACTCCCACTGTCCTCTGCGAGGAAGTCAGTGAGGGTCAGAGTCTTCCCCTTCTTATTACCCTTTTTCTTAGCTGGAAAGGGATAGAGTTGAGACATAAGTGGACTGCATTGAAGTGAAATGAACACAGGTGAACTCTCCAAAAACAACCCCTAATCACTGCCTGCCTTCTGCGTTTTCTCGTCTGAATGGTCTGGATTAGTGTGGTTGTCAGTCCGTTTCTGCTTTTTGAGAACTCCTTGTTGAACAGTCATGTCAAACATTGGCAAGAGGGCAAACAGATCTGGGATCAGGCCAGGTCTGGATGGGTGTAACCAATATGGCTCCAACTGGTGTATTTCTTAAACATATCCAGAGTATATCCACGTATTTGAAAACCGAAGGGGTAAGGGGACAGATTTAAGGGTTGTATTGGGACCAGGCATGGGAATAATTGTAATGATTGGGAGTCCCATAAGGCGGTGCACAATTGGTTGGAGTAAGCCGTTATTGTAATAAGAATTTGTTCTTAATTGACTTGCCTAGTTAAAAATGTTGAAAAATTTAAGTGGGCATTGTGTTAAGCATTACAGCTTGGTTGGGTTGTGTTTCAGAGGACGCATGGCTCTCCACCTTCGCCTCTCCTGAGTCCGTACGGGACTTCCAGCGATGAGCCAAGAATATAACTACCAATTGGATACCACAAATTTGGGGAGAATAAGGGGTATAAAAAAATATATAAAAAATAACTACTAACAGCCCATCCCCTTGTTTCACAAACCACATACACAGTATCCATATGGAGCTAATGGAAATGCTGGATAAACTAAAGTGCATCGTTTTCACATACTGCCATTGACACTCTCTGAAAAAAGGAAAATAGCCAATTGGTTGAGAAAAGGGCTCAAACCGCCCTTCTTGCCGACAGCGGCGCACAAACAATTGCTCAATTTGAACCGCTGTTGTGGATCGCTCTGGTCCAGCAGCATTTCAGATAAGGGAGCAACATTGCACTGACCATGATAAGGAAACAGTGTGTGTGTGTGTGTGTGTGTGTGTGTGTCTAATGGGCCTTGATAGTGTGTGTGTGTGTGGGGCCAGATGAGCCTTGGCACGACTCACCCATTCTAAAACAGGGAGTGGTCTCTATCGCTGAATATTAACCGCAACTAAGTTGCAAAGTTCCAAAACAAACTGGGCATCACAGACAAGTGCTTTTACAACTCAAATTACAAGTAGGCATTAGAGAAGGGCGCAACACAAAATGTCAGTTTCTCCTGTTTGCATAAACTGAGTTTGATTGTTTTTCAAGGGAAATGTCACTTCAGAAAGTATTCAGACCCCTTGACTTTTTCCACGTTGCTGTGTTACAGCCTGAATTTGAAATGGATTAAATTGAGATTTTGTCACTGGCCTAGTACACACACACACACACACACACACACAACATCCCATGATGTCAAAGTGGAATTGTTTTTTGAAATTATTTACAACTTGAAAATGAAAACCTGAAATGTTTTGAGTCAATAAGTATTCAACCCCTTTGCTATGGCCAGTCTAAATAAGTACAGGAGTAAAACATTGCTTAATTAGTCATATAATAAGTTTTTTTTTAAATAAAAAAAACATGATTATTGAAATGACTACCTTGTTTCTGTACCCCACACATACAGCTAATTGTAAGGTCCCTCAGTCGAGCAGTGAATTTCAAACAGATTTAACCACAAAGACCAGGAAGGTTTTCCAACGCTTCACAAAGATGGGTAAAAAAAAAAGCACACATGGATATCCATTTGAGCATGGTGAAGTTATTAATTACACTTTGGATAGTGTAACAATACACCCAGTCACTACAAAGACACAGGCATCCTTCTGAAGGATTTCACCATGAGTCCAATGGTGACTTTAAAAACAGCTACTGAGTGTAATTGCAGTGCTAAGAGAAGACTGAGGATGGATCAACAACAATGTAGTTACTCCACAATACTAACCTAATTGACAGAGTGAAAATGAAGCCTGTACAGCTAAAAAATATATTCCAAAACATGTATCCTGTTTGCAACAAAAAAAAGTAATACTGCAAAAAATGATGCAGTACCTTACTATGTCCCACTCTCCATATTTTCAAGCATAGTAGTGGCTGCAGCATGTTATGAGTAAGCTTGTAATCATTAAGGACTGGGGAGTTTTTCAGGATGAAAAAAGAAACGGAATTAAGGTAAGCACAGGCAAAATCCTAGACAAACCCCTGGTTCAGTCTGCTTTACCCCAGACACTGGGAGATGAATTCAACTTCTGGTGGGACAATAACCGAAAACACAATGCCAAATATACACTGGAGTTGCTTGCCAAGACGACATTGGATGTTTCTGAGTGGCCTAGTTACAGTTTTGAATAAAATCAATGGCACGACTTGAACATAGCTGTCCAGCTATGATCAACAACCAACTTGACAGCGCTTGAAGAAATTTGAAAATAATAAAATGTGCAAATTTTGTACCATTTTGTTGTGCAAAGCTCTTAGACTTACGCAGAAAGACTCACAGCTGTAAATCGCTGCCAAAGGTAATTCTAACATGTATTGACTCAGTGGGAATACTTTGTAAATTAGACTTCTGTATTTCATTTTCAATACATTTGCAAAACATGTTCCCACTATTATTATGGGGTTTTGTACGTAGATGGGTGAGGGAAAAAATATATTTAATACATTTTTAATTCAGGGTGTAACAACAAAATGTGGAATAAGTCCAGGGGTATGACTACTTTCTGAAGGTACATTAGGCGTGTGTGAGACACACTCATCAAAATGTGTTTTTGTGGCCCAGAAATGGTTGACTACTGGTTCTATGGGTGTCAATGGACCCAGCTCTTCTGATGGAGCAGGTTTGGGCTGTTTATTTTGGTTTGAAGCAGACTGAGAAAAACAAATTAGGGCTGGCAGCTTAATTGTGAAAATCCCAGCTGTCAGGAAATTCTTTTCACACACTACAGAGCATCACAGCCCATTTATAATTGGCATCTAGTCAGTGGGTCACACACTGTTTACAATGGATGATGGCACCAGTGCAATGAGTAGCAACAAATACAATAAATGCACACTTGAATTGTATTAGTTAGTTATGAGCTTTATCCATCCTGGCAACTAGCTACTGTAGCTTTATTAAATGCTAGCAAACAGCCTACAGGCCTATGTGCAAGGTATTGTATCATTATTATGAATTATCTGAAACCAACTTAAGGATAGTCCCGGTCAGTATTAAATAGAAAGTTGCGGCCCCGCCCACCTGTGCGGATAACTACTTGGTTACCCCATTGGCTCACAGCAAACACTTGACCTTTTTCAAATACACTTATCTTGTCTGCTTGTTTTAGTCAATTACAAAAACGACATTTAAATAAAAACATTACGTTTCAACACTCCCAAGTGTTCTCACTAATTAGAAAAACATAATATTGTAGGGCTTCCCTCATGCCCCTTATCATGATGGCGCTAAGGTTAGCGACGCGAGTGCTAACTAGCTACCAACCAGAAAATGAAGCTGACCAACACAGACAGACTGTAAAACTACAAGTAGTGAGTCGACTTACAAACAGACTATACTAAACAAGTCAAACGTCTTACCTGTGATTAAATGTTTTCCACACACACAACCATGTGTAGCCTACTTGGACACCGGATCACCACAATTACCCACCCTTCTACATACACTGAATAGCCTGAAGCAACAGGGCTCTTCACACAGCCTCCATTTCCCAAGTGGGAGCATTGCAAACCGTAGGTCGGGATTTTTGACCTGGTTACACCACAGCAGCTTTTCCCATGTCTTATAATTGTTAAATAAAAATCTACAACAAAGTTTGCTCTATTACAATGGGGGTTAATGGGGAAAAAAATGTCCCCAATTTGTGAGCGTGGTCGAGGGGAATTCCTTCTTATGACATGAATACAGACTCAGTGTATAGCCAGTGAGTCATTCTTACCAATCAATGTAGTAAGCTAGCTAGCCCCCTTGCCAAAGTAGCCATCATGCCAAAGCTAGCTAACTAGTTATACAAATCAATTTAGAACTAGATGGTTCGTAGCTATTTATCAACACAAATTAAGCTCACTAGCTAGTTACTAACCCATATGTAGTCCCTTACTGGTTTTAGCGCATATTGATGATAGTATCTTTTGGACGGGGCAGTATTATTAACAGACCCAACGTTCATCCTGAAAGTTCAAACTGTTTTGGAAATGAGGAACGTAGCGATCTATCAGCGATACAAAAAAAATGTTAAATTACTACACACATTTATAGGGTTAGTGATCCCACACAACCATATCTCCATGTTACAGCGAATGTTTACGGAAAACAGAAGGAAGACAGTCGACTACCTCTGCCAACTAGGTATCTGTGCCAATTCACCTTTAAACAGAACATGTTAGTCCTTATAGTCCATGGACCTTACGTTAGGCTCCTTTAGTCCAATATTGGGCCAGCTACCTACCTATTGTCATTACACCCACTTGCTTATGGCATCAGCATGCTTCAGTTTGGCTGGCGCCTAGCCAGTGTGCTTGCATACTCCCTTTCTCTTGAAAAACTAGAAAAAAGTGCCAATAGTACTGTTTGTCCATTTTGAGATGCCGTGGCCAGTATACATTCCTCGAAATATCATTAATCTAAGATAACTCAAGAAATCTGTCAAATCATAAGTTTTTGCTGAGGATATCTTAGTCGCACAATTTTACATATAACTAAGATGTTTGGGGCAGTATTTCTCAGTGAAAAAATGTGCATGAAAGCAGGTAGTCTCTCGTTGAATGACACGAGACACTTCATTGACAAATCCCTACAGTTGACCAATCACAGAAGGGGCTTAACCTCTTGAATGTAGGGGGCAGTATTTTGACGTTTGGATGAAAAACGTACCCAAATGAAACTGCCTATTTCTCAGGCCCAGAATATGCATATAATTGTCAGAATAGGATAGAAAACACTAAAGTTTCCAAAACGGTCAAAATATTGTCTGTGAGTATAACAGAACTGATATCGCAAGCAAAAACCTGAGGAAAATCCAACCAGGAAGTGCTGTTTTTCCTGAAACCATTGCATGCCTTCCCTCCATTTAAAGGGATATTAACCAGATTCCTTTTCCTATGGCTTCCACATGGTGTGAACAGTGTTTACACATGGTTTCAGGCTTTTATTCTGAAAATTGAGCGAGAAAGATCACATTGCGTAATTGGATGGCTGGGTGCCAGCAGAGTTTTGCATGCGTGAGCAGCTTGGAGCAGACATTTTCTCTCACTCCTATTGAAAAATCAACGGTCCGGTTGAAATATTATCGATTATTTATGGTTAAAACAACCTGAGGATTGATTATAAAAAACGTTTGACATGTTTTTACGAACTTTACGGGTACTATTTGGAATTTTTGTCTGCCCCGTCGTGACCGCTCGAGCCTGTGGATTTCTGAACATAACGCACCAACCAAATGGAGGTTTTTGGATAAAAATAAATCTTTATGGAACAAAAGGAACATTTATTGTGTAACGGAGTCTCGTGAGTGCAAACATCCGAAGATCAAAGGTAAGCAATTCATTTTATTTCTTTTGTGACCAATCTACTTTGCTGCTAGCTGTTTGTAATGTTTTGTCTGCTGGGATGTCCTAACATAAACGCTTGGATAGCTTTCGCCGAAAAGCTTTTTTGGAATCTGACACGCCATGTGGATTAACAACAAGCTACGCTGTGTTTTGCTATATTGCACTTGTGATTTCATGAAAATTTTATATGTTTAGTAATTTAATTTGAATTTGGCAGTCTGCAAAATGATCCCGCTAACGGAATGGGTGTGCCAAGAAGTTAAGACTTCTACTGCCAACTTCGGCTTGTCTCGAGAAAAACATGTTGTGCCTGAACAACTGGAAGAACCTTTGTTTGAAGACCAAAACATCACAAAATGTCAAACTGGTCCAAACTGTTTTGGCTGTGAAGCATGAAGGCACCTTTCGTCAGAAAAAGACAGCTGATGGGGAAAACTGCTTAAACTTAAAGTGGAACTGACAGAATTTTAGCAACATTTAAATCTAAATCAACAATCAAATCTGTTTTATATAGAACGCCCAGGAAGACTATGACACCTTTTTTGTAAGCACTTAGATATGGTCATTTTCATAAATTTATAGAATGTTTGGGAATGCGTGTAGTAAGGCATTTCTGAAAACTCTATAGCAATAGAGTTGGAAAACGGCCATGCGTTTGGACAATTAATTGACACTGCAATAAATAAAAACCACATTTTTAAAAATCTGTCTTGTCCAGGACCGAAGACTATGCAGACCTGTGCGCCATATCCAATCAGAGCTACAGTAGGCCTATAGACAAGTCATATGGGCCTGCCATAATTCACTTTGAACTGGACTGTGTGTTTACAGGCAGTAGCAACATCGTGACTTTAGATCATTAGAACACATTTGCCAAAAAATACACCTGAATAGATTTCTGCAAATATGTAAACACCACAGGAGTCCTCTTACATTTGGGAACTTCACAGTCCTATTGAGTAAACAACCATGAAAAAGGTAGGCCCTCTCTCCCTCAGTTGCATATAGCACATCAACAAGATCAACAACTAATGCTAGCCTGAGCGAGATGAGCCAAAATCTAATGAGGGGACATTAGATAAACCCTCTCAAACTTTTTCAGCTAGTTGGCTATCAAAATTGCACTGATAAACCATGGGGAACAGTAGCCTGCTTTTCCTTCTGCAGCTTGCCTGCCAATGCCGGAACCCAGGAAGAGCTTGGCAGCAGCTAATGGGGATCCATAATAAATACAAATGCATACTTGTCCCAACCCATGTTTTGACAACCGAATGAGAACTTGCCTGCCCGCCCATGTGATCGACGCCAAATATATTTGACAACTAAGAGATATGCTAACTGTGGATAAGTCGCTTCGCTAGATTCAAATGTCTTGCTAGCTAACCAAATGACATCCGCATCTCTAGCTGTAGCCAGCGAAAAACGATATGAAGGGGGAAAAGGTTAGTCGTTCTCCCACTCCTCCAATGAAATGACATCCTCCCGGCAGCTAAATAGCTAACATTAGGCTCCGCGTTTTTAGCTTGCTAAATAAACAGCTAGCCACATAAATACGCTAGCCCAGGGGTGTCAAACTCAAGCACACGGGCAATATTGAAAAAATAATAATTATATATATATATATTATTTTTTTTTTCAATCTTTTTGCGGGCCAGACATACTACTTTATTTTACAAAAACTTGCAACCCTAATTGGCCATTGCTTTATTCGAAAAAGTGTGGCCATTTATAATGTCCACTTTCAGGATGCTGTATATAGTATTAACATGTTAAAACAAAAGATAAAGAATATTTGTCCAGCCTCGTCCATGTTAGGCGAAGGTTTGGCTCGTGTAGGCCTTCATTGTAAAATAAGAATTTGTTCTTAACTGACTTGCTTAGTTAAATAAAGTTTCAGGCCTAGTGGCTATGATATAATCAAATCTGAAAAAGTTGGAGACGCCACTGATGGTTAGTACGGGTGTCCGGTGTTGTGCCGAAAACCCCCCATTTCCTTAATTTTGTGGCTAGAGTCAAATATTTTCTATAGAACAAACTTCCCGTTAGAATAGGTAACCGAAATTAATAATTAATGTGTGTCTCATATTAAACATAGTGGGAGTACAATGTTGGTCTGCAATAAACATTTCAGAACAACTATGGCTGAATTATTATCCTTACACTTTCAAAAATACTTGTCGAATAAGACATGGGAGAGATGATGCATTTTGGCAAAGAGATTTATTTATAGACTAATACAAATCAGTAGCGGATTTAGGTATGTGAAATGTGCAGCATTTTGCCAAGCCCTGGTGCGGGTGGGGACTAGCTGCACCGGGCGCCATACAAACTAGAACCGCCACATACACTTGAAACAAATAGCCAACCCAAAAACTGCAGACAAAAAATGCTTTCTGCTACTAAGATCAGTGACATGTAGGCTAAACTAACAACGGAGTTTGGAGCAGAAATCTCAACTAGCAAGCAATTCGCAGCAATGAAATACGCGAAATGGGGGGAGAATTCTGGCACAACACCGGAAACTGTCGTACTTCACCCATCGGTTACCAAAAATCATCTCTAATCCGGGGACCCAAAATGCGCACGTGGGGAATTTATTGGGAATCCCATGCCATTCAACCAAACCCTACTCCAAGAAATTCGCTTGCGCCTCTAGCAATAGCGTAGATTGTCTGTGCGCACAGTAAATCGTCCACTATCTAACGTTAGACACAGCGTGACCGTTCTTTCAGTAACGTTAGTTGTTTATGTATAACAACATAACATAACGACCTGCTTAACAATATATAATAAAAGCAAAAGACGACCTCAAAAGTCAACTTGCGACACGTTACATTAAAAAAAAAAAAAAACACCGGTGGGACCAAATTATTCAACTTGCAAATCGCTGCCTCGCGTAACCATAGCTAGCTTTAACGTTACATCCCTTGGCCGGCCAGAGGGTCTTTATCCCTCAGAAACAGTCATTTGATAACATTATACACATAGGACATTGACACAACAAGGTGTAAACACCGGTCAAACAATATGTGCTAGTTGTGCGGAGCTGATACACTCTGAAATTTCCCAACTCGTTTACCCACACAAACCTCACCTGCCGCCGCCATGTTGGAGAGCGAGTTCGTACCAGATTCCCGGATGAAGGCGTCAGAAGTTTATTAACGAGAACGCGCATCTTTGGTTTCGAGCCTCAAATCCCTCCCGCCTTGCCCATGTAATTTATTTTCTATAATAAACTGGGTGGTTCGAGCCCTAAATGCTGATTGACTGACAACCGTGGTATATCAGACCGTATACCACGGGTATGACAAAACATTTATTTGTAGTGTTCTAATTACGTTGGTAACCAGTTTATAATAGCAATAAGGCACCTCGGGGGTTTGTGGTATATGACCAATATACCATGGCTAAGGGCTGTTCCAGGCACTCCACGATGCTTCATGCATAAGAACAGCCTTTAGCCGTGGTATATTATACATATATCACACCCCCTCATGCCTTATTGCTTAATTATGAACTGTGTGGTTCAATCCCTAAATGCTAATTGGCTGACAGCCGTGGTATATCAGACCATATACCACGGGTATGACAAAACATTTGTTTTTACTGCTCTAATTACATTGATAACCAGTTTATAACAGCAATAACGCACCTCAGGGGTTTGTGGTATGTGGCCAATATACCACGGCTAACGGCTGTATCCAGGCACTCCGCAATGCGTCGTGCGTAAGAACAGCCCTTAGCCATGGTTTATTGGCCATATACCACACTCCCTCATGCCTTATTGCTTAATTAGGCCTATTTTATATTAGAATATTATGTTATAGTTTGTATGCCCACATGGCCAATTTTAGGCATCTCAAAGCGGTTTCATACCATTTGGATTTTTTGTTGTTGTTTATAGATAGGCAGGATATGTGTTTTACGTGTTGTTGCATAGGCCTACTATGTCTATTTTTCATTCATTATTAGATCATTTATCCTTCAACCCATTCATTCATTTACTCATTCATTCATTCGATTAATTCATTATAGTACCAACCTGACCAATAAAAACAGTCGCACCTAATGTCAATATTGTGTCTTCTCGTCTCATGATCTCATCTTGTGCTATTGAACTGAAAGTTTGCTGCACTCAAGGATAATTCACTGCAAGCAAAAAATAAGATGATTCACATCTTTATTTTTATAAACTAACCTCAAATAGATCAATATTCTATTGATCTATGGATAACATGGATAACCTAAGGTGGACATACAGTCATTTCTTCTTAGGTTATCCATGTTGTAGGCTATTGATTCAGTATTTGAGTGACAGCTTGTAGATATATCGATAACGTAACCTACTGACCTTCATAATAGGTAGCATAAACTATGCATTGCACTCTAGTCTTCCTTATGTATTGCCTAATAAAAACTGGATGGGTTGAGCCCTGAATGCTGATTGGCTGACAGCCGTGGTATATCAGGGGGTGTCGTGCCTAAGAACAGCCCTTAGCCGTGGTATATTGGCCATATACCACAACCCCTCGGGCCTTATTGTTTGAATATAGCCTAACAGAGTAGCCTACCTATATTCAAGAAATGCACTAGCCTCAATTGCTTCCTAAAGCATTATGTTCCATAGTAGCCTATTCACAATGAGTCATAATTAATTAATGATTTTCTGTATGTGTTGGGATTAAGTACTTTATTCATACATTTCTTCCCTCATTACTAAACCACACCGTCCTTTGTTTTATGGTGATAAGTTTTGCAATAGCCCCTTTCTGTGCACTGAGGTCATTTCTGGACATGTAGTCATGCACCCCTAGAGACGATGTGTAATACTTGCCAATCAGTTCATCATGGTGCAGTGGAACAAAGAAACAAATATGAGAAACAACATGTTAAATGGTAACCATTGTATTTATTGCAGCTTTATGTTTGTTTGTCATGATAACACGATGCTATGCCTATTTGATGGGTTTGACTCCTCCGCGTCTGTGCGTATATCTCTCTCTCTCCATGAAGTTGATAATTGGTCGGCACTTTTTCCCGCCCTCATTCCCTTATGGTTTCAGTTCATCCATAGCGTCTTGAAGCCTGGAATAGAATTAATAGGTATTAAAACACAGGGCATGAATTAATTGACAGGACAGATGATACTGTCATAACTAGTTTATACTGTAGATGGCAGTAAACCTCCTCACTTCACCCATACTAATTGCTACTGACGTGACCAAAATAATTTTGTGTTTCTCCCATTTCACTTTGTCACAATTTCCAAGTATTTGAATCATGATATGTGTCACCACCAACTCCCCGTCATTATTTCCTGTTTCAACTCTCTAGATTTTATTTAAAGTATGCTCTGTGGCCGTTTGTGGTACATGAACTTGAAGCATAGCTGACATAAGCATTGAGATGCTAAAATAATAAGCATTTTAATTACTATCAATCTTCAAACCTAAGAAAAGAGTGTGCATCTCAATAATCAAAAGTTTCTTCCTCTCCTTCTCACGTCCTTTCCTTCACCTTCACTAATGTGTAAGGAACTGGATTGGTGGACGAAGCCCCCACCCTATAACAGTCACCTATCCATGTGTCTTTAGATCAGTGCAGATGATGGAAACAAACCGAGGAGAGTTAAGACTTTTGAGACACACCCCTAGTCATTCAGCCACTCACCTTCATCCACTTGCTTGAAGTCTCTTGAAAGGAAGTGACTTTAGACTATTGAGACATAGCCCTAGTCAACCACTAGCCCCTATTCCCTCATACACTCGCTTGTAGTTTCTTGAAAGGAATCCACTTTAGACTATAGAGACACACCCCTAGTCAGCCTTTAGTCCCTTGTCCACTTACTTGAAGTCTCCCCCATCGAGCAAGCTCCTGTATGTTGCGATCTCGGCCTCCAGCTTCATCTTCATATTGAGCAGTGCCTCATACTCCTGGCCCTGCTGCTGGATGTTGCCCCGCAGGTTTGTCAGCTCGCCCTCCAGACGGATGAGGATAGCATTGTACTTCTCCACCTCCATGTTGGAACGCATCTCTGTGTTACGCAAGGTGTCTTCCAAGGAGGATTTCTGCTGGGAATTACAGGGGAATGTTGGGAATGGTCTTCTAAATTTTGTTGAAGGATACTGTGATTATTAGAATGTTGGAATTTGGAGATATGGATGGTATGGCTAAGGTATGGCAGCGGACTTTAAAAGGAGGTCGTACATAGAGGACATGCATGGGTTACTATCAGTTCCATTTCTACTCAGAGGAATTAAGGAATTTAATGGAAATATGTTATCATATTGAAATAATTTTCCTTGCCAAGCTCTGTTGGGATGCCAGCTCGATCTCGAGGGTCTGTAGCTGTCTCTGTAGGTCGCTCATCTCCATCTGGGCCCCCTGCAGGGCCTCTGTGTTCTGGGATACCTGCACCTGTACGTCTGAGATCTATACCACAGCACAGGGGAAGAAATGAAGGTAAGGAGATAGGGATGTAGGGAATAAGGGAAGGAGATAGGGAGGGATGGAAGAAGGTAAGGAGATAGGGAGGGAGGGAAGAAGGGAAGGAGCGAAGCTTAGGGCTCTATTCAATCTGTAATGCTGAAGCGTCACAGATTCCACAATATAAATTGAATGGTAATTTCCGATTGAGTTGACATATGCAGCGTTTACCGTGAATGAAGTCTCCGCTAAAGTGGGAACATTGCCTTTAAATTTCAATCACGCTTTAAAGCTGAACTTCCACGATGCGGATTGAATAGAGCCTTTAGTCATCTCGAAAGTTGAATTCATGTTTTGGATTTCAGGATTTTTTGTGTGACTAGACTACCCATACAACAAAACATGTTTTCAATGGAAGGTAAACTTTCAGTGGATAAAACAATGTTATCTTGGCCAGTGGGTGTGGGTTACTCCATTTTAGTTTTAATTGCAGAACAAAAAACAGTAATTATAGGTTTGATGTGGTGTGTAATGATAGTATGATACAATGATCTTACAAATATGATGGGCTACCTGGTTTTCATGCCACACTTTGAGGTCCTTTGCGTTATTCAGAGCCATCTTCTCGTAGTTGGCCCTCATCTCCTCCATGACCAGACTCAGGTCCTGACCTTTAGGGGCGTCCACGTCCACCTGCACCCCCGACTGGGAGATCTGGGTCCTCATTTCCATCACCTCCTGTTGGAGAGAGGGAATGGGGAAGGGGAGAGAGAGCAAGAGAGAGGGAGAGATAAACAGAGAAAAAAAAGGATATAGGCATTCCAATATTAGCGAACTGTGAAACTTGAAAAGTTCATAGCTAGTGATAAGGTTAATCTGATATTATCACATTATCGTTGTTCTTCATGGAATTGTATTGTTCTTCATTCTATTTCTATTCTCCATAATGAAAATGTTCCATTTCAAATTATTATTTGACATTGACATTCAGTCTCGGTGCTATAATAGCTCACGTTGTTGTGGTTCTTCCTAGAATAATTCATATCTTCAATATTTTCTAATGTAAGGAAAATGTTCTATTTCAAATGATTATTTGATATTGACATTCAATCTCAATGTTATAGCTCACATTGTCATGGTTCTTCCTGAGGAAGATGAGCTCCTCCCTCACGGCCTCGATCTCACTCTCCACATTCATCCTGCCCATGTTGGTGTTATCGATGACCTTCTTCAGCCCGGCGATGTCCGCCTCCACTGACTGACGAATGCTGAACTCAGATTCAAATCTGTGGGCACAGGAACACTGTCACTAAACTCTACATTGACATGAAATACCCTGACATTTTGGGTTAAAGGCACAAAATGGCTGCCATGTTTCAGTTTACTAGGAGTAGGATGGATTTGAAGCACTGATCTGAGGTCAATTTGGTATTTTTCTCGTCCTTTTGATTATCATTATATTTTGGGGAGGAAAGTTGATCCTCGATCTGTGTCTGTGGGCAATTACTATCTCCTGAACAGTTCACCAAGGTTATAAGAGCTATGCAGCATAGGGGTTGCATGTAAGAGGCTACATGCACATCAGGCATTCACGTACAGATGCAAAGATGAAGATTCATTATGAGAGATTAGACTTTCGCTGACAACTCTGCATACTGGTACCGGCACAAGACTTCCTCTCTTGTGGGTCTGGCATGTCTTAAACTCTTGAGAGTTTCTCCATGCTTAATGGCTGACACACCACTAAATTGACTTTATAGTGGCCCATTGGGCACACACTGGTTGAACCAACGTTGTTTCCACATCATTTACATGAAATCATGTTGAACCAACATGGAATACACGTTGAACTGACATCTGTGCCCAGTGGGGGGGATTTGAGCCAATGAACTTTGTGAGAAGCACAATTACAGTATGAAATTGAACAGATCCGATGCTTTTCATGACAGAACAACAACATCTCAAAGTAACCCCTGTATTGTATACAAAGTAATGGCACAACCAATGTGCAGAAATATGTCATTTACAGTGGTAAACTCACTTTACTCTGAAGTCATCTGCAGCTAAGCGAGCATTATCAATTTGGAGGACAATACTAGCGTTATCCACTGTCGCATCGAAGACCTATTGGAGAAAAATAGTGTTAATTCCATTGAATATATGACAAAAAGAGATATAATGGACATAACTTCTTATTTATCATGAAATACTAAATATTTTCTGAAACTATTTTTGCATGTGACATAAGCCTGCTATATTATGCTTTACTTTCCTTAACTTTTGAATCCATGTCAGTTATAGAGGAAGGCCTTTCCCCCATTTACTGCTCAATGCAAATAGATATGAACTTGCTTCCCATTCTAACTAGAATTTTGTGTGTCATACATAGATGAGCTGGCAATAAAAAAGAAGAACTAATATGTTCCATCATTGGATTTGCTGCTCTTCACCAACCTAAAACAGGTGTTTTAAATGTACGCCTCCCAGGGGGGAGGAAACTGCAGATTCTGAGTGATTTACAAAATGGGACCAAAACACAACTGAATCTATGGTTACGACCATATTACTCCGACTGCCCCTGAAAAAGAGGAAGCTGTGAACGGAAAAGCAGGACAATGAGTTCCTGTGCTAGGGCTGTCTGTTCTCAGTTTGCATTGTTAGAGGAAACGGGTCAGGCTTCCTGTCTTCCACCCCCAATCTGTGTGTTTGTAACCATGGTATTCTGGTGCGAATCACATAAAAAGGGGAACTCTTGTCGGTTTATGTGTCCGGCAAATGGAACAAGGCTAACATTCATCAGAAGGGTGTCGTCATAAACTATAGAGGACTTTGAAATTCTTTTGAACAAACGTCAGTTTTTGCAGGGATTCCGAGAGCCCTTGTTGGAATTCTTTGACTGTGCTGTAAAAGCTATAATGGTTATAGAAAAAAAACACACCCACCAGCAATGTGTTCCAAATCTCACAGGGAATTATTTTTGTGTGTTGTCACCCCACATCTGGTTCATACCGCTGGTCCCTCTCACACTACACTATGCCCCAGAGTGGAGACACTGACAAGGGGAGGTCAAAATGCTTTGCAAACACTCTTGGAACTTTGTTTATAGGTTTTGTTCAGTTTTTTGATGATGATGATTCATGATGATGATGATGATGATTCATGATCCACTGTATTTGGTGATTCATTTGAGGAACTCTTTGACCAAACTGAGAAGTGAGGGAACTAGTGAAGGAGGGGGAGGGAAAGTGGATATCTGACTGGCCTGCCACACCCTCTACAATGATTTATATATACAGTAGATGACTAACAGGGGGCGCTGTTTTGGAAGCCTCCATCTTGGCACTCCCCCACTGTTATAAAAACAATTTTGGAAGCTATAGAAATGCATTTACAAAGGTCTGAATTTGTTTTTGCAATGTGTATTCTATTACCAACACCTTAATACATACCTTTTAATGATTTTATGTGAGCTAAACATAAACATTTCAAATTAAATAATATAAAGATTTAATTTCCTTAAAGTGTGATTTTTTTGAAAGTACTAATGTTACTGTCCCCAAAATACTTAAATACATATAATTTTGTCCTTGAAACATTTAAATTAAATACTGTAGAATTCCATTCATTCCTATGGAGGACTGCTTTTCAATATGGCCGGCTGGTGGCTTCAAAGTCTCTCATTGGCCAATACACAGCATCGGCAATCCAGGGTTTAGATACATCATTGACCCTCTATTCAGTTAGTAATTTTGAGAAGCCAGTTGTTCCAATGCAGGGTTCCCCACAGAAATGTTGAAGTCAAAGCAAAAGCAAAGTAAATTGGTAAATAAATAATTGTCATTATGCTTAAACTCATTCTTGGACGGACATCTTCTCTCATACCATAATGGGTTTTAGTCCAATGAAAAGTTGCAGGAGTGGTGACATTACATTCATATTTTGACTTACTGGTTGATCATATCAACACACTTATCTAAGCAACAAAATACAAAACCTACAAATTCCTCAACTTAACCCTTTTCTTACACACATTTTTCTTTCTTAACACCCCTCTCTTGTCTCTATCACTTTTCTAATGATACTGTATTTCATTCACACCCCCACCTTCTTGCGCAGGTCGTCCAGTATGCTGCTGTACTTGCTATAGTCGCGGGCGTCCGGTCCTCCCTTTTCCAGGGCCTCTCGGATCTTGACCTCCAGTTGTCCGTTGGCCTGCTCCAGGTTCCTCACTGTCTCCAGGTAGTTGGCTAGGCGGTCATTCAGGTTCTGCATGGCCCCCTTCTCGTTGCCCATGACGTGACCGCCTCCACCACCGGCTGCCGCAGCGTTGATCAGGCCACCCATGCCGGCACCCATGCCACCACCAATGCCAGTGCCCATACCACCGCCGCTCACCTTAAAGGAGGATGAGGAGTAGGAGGAAGAGCTGGCTGGGGCACCACTGCGGAGGCCCCCGTAAGATGCGGAGGAGATGCGGGTGCCCTGGCCACCAGCCCCGCCGTAGGTGCTGGCAGCCCGGTAGGAGGACACGGGCGTGGTGCGTTGGAAGGAGATGTGGCTGTTGGACGGTCTGTAACTCATGACTGCTGATGGAGTAGTCAGAACGAATTAACAAATGGAAGAGAGAGAAAGGGAGAGAAAGGAGCCTCTGAGCTGAGCTACAGAAAGAGTGACGTGGGTAAAGTGAACCGGAGAACTTATACTTCCCCCCCAAACAAACCTCCTCTTTTCTCTCTTTTGCAGGCTGGCCTCCAAGACCCTGCCTACATCCACATCCCCCATCCTCTCTTTCCTACTCTCCTACCGCTTCTCTCATTCTCTCATTCCAAACTCTTTTCCCTAGCATTTGCATTTGCCCATGGACACTGCTCAACTTCTATCTACATGCAACATTTAGCTAATTATGTTATTTTTTACATGCATCTAATGTAAATCACATGTTTGTGACATCTAATAAAAGATAACTTTCTATCTTGTCAATTTAGTTTACAAATTCCATACACTGCAAAAATAAAATGTGAAACAGAAAAAAAGAATGAAACAAACACACAAAATGAAGAAAAGAGAGAAAGACTAGAGTTAATGATGAAGAAAACAATTAAAGAGAGCAAGGTTTTATCCTGGGCATGCTTTGAGATTCTTTGTTTTTTTTTCCTATAAAAGGCATCATTTGGAATGGTTGCTGCATACCCACTGGACAAAAACGTATTGAATCCACAAGAGGTTGGTGGCACCTTAATTGGGGAGAACGGGTTCATGGTAATGACTGGGGTTCATGGTAATGGTTTCCAGGTGTTTGATGCCATTCCGTTTGCTCTGTTCCGACCATTATTATGAGCCGTTCTCCCCTCAGCAGCCTCCTGTGGTTGATTCAAAGATGTTTCCACGTTATTTCAACCCAAGAATGACATGTGAATAGCATCCTAGCTAGCACATTTGGTTCTTTGGAAGTTGTGGGAATGTACATTTTTGGATTACCAATTGTTTCTGGGAACGAAGCCAGAAGTTTCCTGACCGGTAAAATGGAATGTTTTTTAAATGTTCTGAGAATGGAATGAAACATTTGACCTGTTCTGGGAACGTACATTTTTAGGTTGCAGGGAGGTTCTGAGAACATTTTACTATGGTTCCTTTAAAGTTTTCCTGGGAAGTTTTATTAATATTCTGAGAATGAAAATGATAGGTTATTTGAAGGTCATTAAATAATGTTAAATAACATTAAATAATATTTCCACAAGACTTTTAATAACACTGCTTGCTTAGTTCAGATTAACTGTTTTGAACTCCATTCCCAGAAGGTTGTATGCAAAATAACAATAGGACAACTACGCTCTCACCAAGCTCTAAGAAACGTATGGTTCTCAGAAAGTTATGTGCTAGCTGGGGTTGAATCAAGTGGAAAACTGATTAGATTTGAAAAAAGCCATCAATGTAATGGAATTTTGTCTTTTTTCAACCAGCTTTTAACCTAAATGACATGGTAAAATGTTTTGTTGATTTCACATTTAATTCATGTTAGTTGACAACTCAACCAAATGTAAATCAAAACTAGATGTTGAAATGACGTCTGTGCCCAGTGTGTAGTTTCTATGTACTTGATCAGTCAAACCCCAAAATGACTGGATACGGACACGCTTAGCAGCAGGGCTAAAGTAATCTGACTTGCAGAAAGGGAAAGGGGGATACCTAGTCAGTTGTACAACTGAATGCATTCAACTGAAATGTGTCTTCCGCATTTAACCCAACCCCTCTGAATCAGAGAGGTGCGGGTGTAACCGATGTGAAATGGCTAGCTAACTAGCGGGATGCGCGCTAATAGCGTTTCAAATCGTTGACGTCACTCGCTCTGAGACCTTGAAGTAGTTGTTCCTCTTGGTCGCGGCTTTTGTGGAGCGATGGGTAACGATGCTTTGAGGGTGGCTGTTGTCTATGTGTGCAGAGGGTCCCTGGTTCTAGCCCAGGTAGGGGTGAGGAGAGGGACGGAAGCTATACTGTTACATTAATGCCGTTGACCCAGATCACTAGTTGCTGCGGAAAAGGAAAAGGTCGAAAGGGTAACCGATGTGAAATGACTAGCGGTGTGCGCGCTAATAGTGTTTCAATCGGTGACTTTACTCTCTCTGAGACCTTGAAGTAGTTGTTCCCCTTGCTCTGCAATGGCCGTCGCTTTTGTGGAGCGATGGGTAACGATGCTTCGTGGGTGTCAGTTTTTGATGTATGCAGAGGGTCCCTGGTTCGAGCCCTGGTACGGGCGAGGAGAGGGACGGAAGCTATACTGTTACACGGGGGGCTGCCTTAATCGACATCCATGTCATTGGATGTCAAAGAAACAAACACATCAAGAAAAAGTTACTGTGATGATGTGACGTGCACAAAGACTTTGGTAAGCTGATACCATAGTGTCTCTGTCTCTCTCTGTCTTCAGCGATAGGATTGGGAGAAGGGTGTGTGTGTGTGTGGGGGGGGGGGTGCTCTTGTGTCACATTTGAGTGGTAGAATGCCGGACACTGATTTCACAAAATTCTTTGGTTGTGTAGTTGATATCTTCAAGGTGATACCTTTGAAAAGAATGTTTGCATATAGCTGTGATAGGCTGAATGATATCTTTTAGTGGTTTGTATCTCATTGATGTTGATTGTGTCCCCCGAAAGGTAATAAGGTCACAGAGACAGAAAGAGCCGTTGAGTTTTTCATCCAGTACACAAAAACGCATCTATATCCATTGTTCTTAAGAGAACATACCAGAAATGCACTGTGAGTGGAAACGTTACCTCTCAAAGGTCAGAAACAACATAGCATGACATAATAGATGAACGGACAGACTTGAAAGATGCAGAATGTAACATTTTACACTGAATCTTGAATCTTGAAGTAGTTTCGCAAGCCAATGATAACCAGTGTTAGAGCAACGACTGGAAGTCTATGTGTATCGGCTAGCATGCCAAAATCCCGCTACACTCGCATTAACATCTGCTAACCATGTGTATGTGACAAATAACATTAGATTTGATTTGATTAGTATTCCTTTAATGCTACGTGCTTTTTTTGCTCACTACAGATATATCATAGACATAATTCAATTAAGGGGTATTTGTTTGTGGAAATGAAACAGAACGCGCCAAATTAAACCCTCTGCCCTTAAGGAGATGGTCTCAAAGTTAATAGGTGGTGGCGTTTATAGCAGTGGAAAATAACAGGTTCCCAACGACCCTCACTGACGACACTACTGTATGCCCTGGCTAGGGCGGATTCACAAAATGGACCCTAGAGACAAAATAACAAAACACAGTACCCAAGGGAAGTCGGTTAAAGCCCATACACTTCCCCTTGTTTTCTTTATACTCTGACTCTACCTCACCTTCACGGTTGATCAAGTTTCAAAGCTTCGCCTCTTCATCACAACAGCTCTCATATCATACAGGATGTATCAATGCCCAGTCCTTTCATGCAACGCTTGGGCAGTACACCTCAATGATTTAAAACAGTTTAATTGGCAGAAGAAGAGGAACTTCTCAATAGAATCAGAGTGACTTATCTCACTACTTCTACGCCATTACAAAATGTTTGAAATGATATTCCACTTTGAAATGAATGTTTGTCAGTGCAAATCAAATGCACTTCTGAAAGTGCTGTCCAGAAATTGATTGTATACAGGCCATATTCTAGCTTTAAATCCATTGGAGCATTAAGCTCAAGAGGAGACTGAATTCAGATCCCCCCCGCCTCCCCCAACAAAAAACAACTAAAAATGGCTTCAGCTAAGGCTTGGACAAGGAAGATACAACAGTTTGGTAATGCCAATGGGTTGCAGGCTCGACACAAATACTACGGCACATGACCAAATACTACATTTGATATTACTTTAATAAACTTCAAGTGCTCAATTCACAAGTGCCAAACACAGTGGTATTTATGCAGTGGTCATTTTTTCTCTCCAAATAATATAGTAAAATAGTTTTTATACTGCAAACTTACTATTACATCTTCTACCAGGTAGATCTACAAAACATATGGCATCGGACGTGGACTTATCTCACTCAACATTTGACCTCTTTTGAACTCATCTGACAAACGTTGATTCCGGAGGGTACAATCACTTCAAACTGCTGCATGTGCAGAAATCCAGGCCTGAGTAGCTCTGGAGACCGTCAGTCCAGGGAGGCCAAGGGAGAGAGGGAAAGAGAGAGAGAAAAAAAATTGATGAGAAACTTGAGACTCTGACTCATACCAATAACAGCAGGATTCTGGGAAACTCAACAGGAGCTTATGTGCTTCAGGGATTCTGGACAACAGTCAGAGAATGAACGCTCCCAGCTTGATCTTTCTCAGATGAACTTTTACTTGTTTATTCTCCTCTTCTCCTCTTTTTCTACTCACTTTCCACTCTGTTACCCCTGAACCTGTGAGTGCTTACCTAGCTAAGACAATTACAGTGCTACAACGGTGTGCCAACGTCATATGTCAGTAGGGCACTTACTCACTCAATCCCATGACTTGGAGTTGTGCCAGGGGGAGGAAAAAAAGAGGAGCAAGGGTAAGAAAAGGGAGGGTGGATCTTGATCTCTTTATAGCAAATTAGGAGTTTGAGTCTTAGATAAAGACCTTGGACACCCTGGGACCCTGAACATTATTGGATGTCCTGCTTACATTCTTATATCTGCGTGGGAATTCCAGTTTTACGAGCAAGGTGTGGCCATGTGGGTCTGTGAAGGTCGCTCATCAGACATGAGTGAAATGTGACAGTTACGGGCCATTTTCTCTCAGAGTTGTCATGTCCATCTTTAGAGTTAGTGCCAGTATGTTCCCTTTTTACACATGTCCACAAATACAGTAACACACCACTGAAAATGCATAGTCAGCAACATGGCCTCTTAATTAATATGCTCCTTTTTAACATGGACACGTACATAACAATGAATACACAAACCCTCTACTGAAAATGCAGTCAATAGTCCCTTAAAGGGATAGTTCACCCAAATACAAATTTGCATAATGGTTTCCTTCCCCAATAAGCAGTTTATGGGCAACGTATGACATCAATCATGCTTGGATTTGGTTGAACTTTTTAGCATTTGTGGACCAAAACCAATGCAAGTCAATATCTTATATTTGACTGCTTACAGCAGGGATCATCAACTAGATTCATCCGAGTGTTGATTCTTTGTTGAGCAGATGGTCGGCTGGCCGGAACATAATTACCAATCATTTGTAAACTACAAATTTACCGCAAGAAGCCCAAGTAGATATGTTTGACTAAAACATTATCATTTCAAACCTTGCTTACATTTGTATATGATCACGTGTCTCTTATTATATGTGGGAATATTGGGAACAGATTTCTTAAATTAAAATCCCTTGGACCTGATTTCCTTAATGTCCATAAATGAAAATTAATATTATACTTTTTTTCGCTCAGAAAACTTGGGGAGCCAAATGAAACAACTCCTGGGCCAAATTTGGCCTGTGGGCCGCCAGTTGGGAAACCCTGGCTTACGAGGTAAGGAAACCGATAACTATCCCTTTGACATGTTCCCTGTAGACTTACAGTTCATGAGTCTATACAATTCCACTGAAAATGCATAGTCAGCCTTCACACTCTTTAGGAACATAGGAATATATAGTAAAAAATACTTTAGAAATATGACAATAAAGGTTATTTGAATGACACCTCTTTTCTATTAGGATCCTTGCATAGGAAAATTAAGAAGGTATTCACGCACACACATTCACACACCAGGGACTGCAAAATAAAGCTTAGTTAGTTCGTTAGTACGTTAGTTACTACCTACTTACTTACCTTTATTGAATCCCATTGGGAAAAGGGTCTTGTTTTCCTATTCAACAAGCATGACATTATTGCATTTATGATTCATCACAAGGCAAAAAAAAACGCACAGTGGTTTACGTACACATTACAGTCCACTCCGAATGAGCACTAGGGGGACCCAGCCTCAAGCCATGCAACTCCAATCCGGCATAACTGAAGAGGGTGTGGCAGTCTAGGTGCAAACGGGCAGGCGTACTTGGACCCGTCCAATAGTTTTTATGGGATGCTAAAATCGTTGCCCTAGTGTTGACTAAACTTCAGACACAGATGTAGGTCGCAGGAAGATGCCTGTAGCGCAATTATGCAACCCATATCGCCACGCCCGTAGGATTATTCGGAAACAGCAGCCCCATACAACTCGAGGTCAACCTCTCTCTTTTCTAAAGAGGGTCTGTTTCGTCTCAGCGGCTAATCGTTGTCTTCTGCCCCTCCAACCCTCACCCACTCATCGCATGTACGTGTTTATCTCGGCACATTCCAATCTTTATGTGTCGCATTTGAAGACCGACGCACACAAACCAAAACATCTCTCGTCTCTGGAGGCTGCGGGGCCAGAGGGTCAGATGTCAAAAGGGTGTCTCTTAAATGACTTCAGGTCTCTGACAATAGATGAGGAACACAGTGATTTCACCCAGAGGACAAGAGAGATTTTATCCCATATATGTCAGTTATTAAGGTCGATAAGATTAGAGAAATACAGCTGTTTTTGTTTGTTTAGTGATGAATGTGTTGGACAATAGGTCATTGGTCACTTTGACAAATATGGTAATGCGTGAGCCAGATAAGGCTCCAATGGTGTAAGCTCTTCACAGTGCAACTTTGGGACTGTTTACAAATGGAGTTAAAGTTTCCAATACTTGGGATAAACTGAACAATGCTGATTTACTACTCGATCAGATCAGTCAAAATGACTCAAACAAATTAAATGAAAAATTAAATACTATATAATTTCCCCCCAACTGACTTCATTGGGGTGAGTTATTGAGTTCATTGCATGACAGCCGTTATTTATCTCTTCAACCCAGCAGTTCAATTCAGATAAGCCTTTCCCATGGGTTAACATGTGTTACTTAGCAACAAGCCTGTAAAACAGCTACACAGCCACGTCCACACACATGCTTCATGTCTGGGTCAACAGTCGACACCGCTACTCTAACTGCTAACTATTAATCAACCGAATCACATTATTTCCATTGAAGTACAGTGTGTGTCATATTCTAGTCAATCACAGTGTCAACACTAGAAGAAGTGAAGCCCGGAGGTAAAGATACAGTATATACCGTACTTTAAAGAAATTGGCAGGTACAAGAACGACAACTTGTACAGGATCTGACTTCCAGGTACAGATGTCTGGCCAGTATCTATAAAATGAGTGCTGATCTAGGGTCAGATCACACCTGTCCATATAATCTTTATTCATTATAATCTAAAAGGCATTCCTACTCTGGGACACTTTATGAATACGGGTCATGGACTGCTTTTCGTGGTTCAGGGGAAAAGGGTGTGTATAGAAGGCCTGGCTTACAAGTGCAGTCTGTCTGTGTGAGATTCCTTGGCTGCTCATTGGTCATATTGAAATATGCCTCTTGATTTTGGGAGAATATTACTCATGGAATATCTTTGCACTATATACTGTATGTTAGCTCACTAATACAGTTATGGGTATTAGAAAGTTACTTTTTTCACACGCAAAATGCCTGCTGCAGCAAGGTACATTGTTAATGGTGACAAACTGTTAATGATGATGCTGAGCACCAAGTTCAATAGCAATCATCTAACAAGAGCCCATTCCCAGAATTGGACTTTGTTTTTGTACAATTCATTAGGAATTTTGAAGAGGTTTTTCATGATGCAAAGAATGCATTCTGCACTGGTCAACTGCATTGAGACTCTAACATAAATACATTATGATACGAATAGTCAGAATATCATTATGATAGCACATAATTCTGCAAATAAAGAAAAGCAGCTCCAATCCCTGTTATGTAAGTTTGGTACTCTCTCAAATTCACTTTGTGCGCAGTAAATGTGTAACATGATTATATTCTATTACCTCCAGCATTCCCCCATTCTGCGCACCCCTACTGCATGCTAGCCAATCAGAATGTCCCTCGGTCCCTCCCCTTTCCAGATAAAAAGAGGGCCAGGGAACAGTGAGCTCCATCTGCACGAGTCTCTCTCTCTCTCTGCAGCGAATCTCCCAGGCTCTACAGACCACCTACTGTAGCACTTGCTAAAACCTAAGTCATCATGTCCACCAGAGCTGTGAAGAGCACCAGCTACTCTTTGAGGTCCTCATCTGCAGGCCTGGGGTCTCAAAACTTCAGCAGCAACTCCAGCAACGGCTATGGCGGCGGAGCCAGACAACAGAGCTACAGCGTCCGCAGCTCTTATGGGGGTGTTGGCAGCAGCGCCGGGGGTGTGGCAGCAGGTGGCTATAGGGTAGTTGGGGGGTACGTGGCTGGAGGGACTGGGCAAAGAGGGGGCGGGATGGAGTTTGGGTATGCGGGCATGGGTGTTGGCGGTGGTATGGGGATGGGGGGTGGGAAGATGACATGTGTGGGACCCCCTCAGATCACCGCTATTCAGGTAAACAAGAGCCTGCTGGCCCCCCTGAACCTGGAGATCGACCCCAACATCCAGGTGGTCCGCACCCACGAGAAGGAGCAGATCAAGACCCTCAACAACCGCTTCGTGTCCTTCATCGATAAGGTCAGTTTCTCATGAGTTACGATCACACCAGAGTCAAATGCATAGTGCATTCCAAGTACTTTCACACACTGGAGCTGAGCTTGACTTAGCTTGTCTTGTACAATGGGGCCAATGGAGTCGTCCTGAAGGTGCAAACCCTGCCCACTCTGCACAGCGGTCAAGCTAAATCTAACTCACCTCAGGTATTTAACAGCATTGAACAGTGAAATACCTGACCCATGTATGGTTTGTATTAACTTGGCCTTTGGGAAGGGGCAGATTCTCTTGTGATTTCGGTTATCTGTTAAGGATTTTTTAAATGTTAGCTATAACCATTGTGTGAAACATTGTGCACAAAACTGAACGTACATTGTGAACAAAACTATGGAAATAGATTATATGACTAATTGGGCCCTATTTAGGCATGCAAGAATATGAAATGCAAACTTGGTTATCAACCGAAAACCCTCTTGCCCTGACCCTTTTACTGTAAAAGAAAGAGGGGAAAGATGGGTGGAGACAGAAATAGGGCAAGAGGCACAAGATGAGGTTGGTTGTATGAATATAGAGTTTGTTGTTTGGAAACCCCTTCTAGCATTAGCTACTGACTCTTAAATCCACAAAACGATATGTGGGGACACTTTGTTGTCTGTAGATTCTGTAGGCTACTATAGATTTTCTTGTTCACAGGATCCTCTCTGCTCAATGTGCCATTGTGGCCCACACACTCAAACAGGACATGGCAGGTTCACTGTCAGAAAAATCAGCCCATTTCTGCACGGCTTATCAACTGTCAACTACAGTGATTACATGCTTCAAGCGTCCCTTATTTGTAAAAATCAAATAATTCAATTTCTAACTGTCATAAATCAGTCGTAAAAACACAACTGTCATAAATCAGTCATAAAACATAACTGTCATAAATCAGTTATGTTTACCGTCAGATTAACATTTGACCACTCCTCGACCCCTCCTCCACACCTTAGCGATACACACCTCCTCTGTTCTCTCCTCCATGCTTGTGTTTGAGTGGAACCCCACCCAGGGGCATGAGGTCAAAAAACACTTGGAACAACATGAATCATATGTGTAACTTTGATTGAGAAAGAGTGCCACATCGTGCTGAAACACGGTACTCTGCTTCAATGACACATTTGTTTGTTGGCCATTCTTTAGTCTGTACATACATTCACACGTTTGCTCCATCCATTCATTTATAGTATATGCACATTAATTCATACATGAATTAATCCATCCATTCATTCATTTGTTTGTTTGTGCCTTCCATCCATCCGCCCTTCCTTTCTCTCTCACTCGGCCATCCCTTCCTTTCTCTCTCACTCGGCCATCCCTTCCTTCCTTCATCCTGTCATTCACAAGTTTCAGTCAATGACACTGACCATTTCCCCTTTGTCCCTGCAGGTGCGTTTCCTGGAGCAGCAGAACAAGATGCTGGAGACCAAGTGGAGCCTCCTGCAGGACCAGACCACCACCCGCTCCAACATCGACGCCATGTTTGAGGCCTACATCTCCAACCTGCGCAGACAGCTTGATGGTCTGGGCAACGAGAAGATGAAGCTGGAGGGGGAGCTGAAGAACACGCAGGGCCTGGTTGAGGACTTCAAGAACAGGTGAATGGGTTTGACATTAAAAGTTAAAGGGGTAGTTCACCAAAATGTGATTATTATTGAACTACTTTCTTCGCTTAAAAGTAGTGTAAGTTGTACAGTTCTATTTAAACCATTTTGACTAGGAGGGACCCACATCTGAGTCTCAAATACAGTGTTATGATTTCATGGAACTTTTCTTTCTGATTGAATAAATCTTTAATCCTAAATGTTCTTTCACTTTAAGCTTGTCAGCAATGTTTCTTGTTTGATTGACGGGCTTGCTCTATTCTCAGGTATGAGGATGAGATCAACAAGCGTACCGAGTCTGAAAACAACTTTGTTCTCCTCAAGAAGGTCAGTAGACTCGATAATTCTACAAGCCCCTCCCAACATGGATAACTTACAGTGCATTGTTGCTTAACCACAACTTTAAAAAATTGGCTGAAGTAGAAAAGCACATGAACCAGGTATGTTCTGCTATGCTTTCTCAGGATGCAGATGCTGCCTACATTGTCAAGACAGAGCTGGAGGCCAAGCTGGACTGTCTTACTGATGAGATTGAATTCCTCAGGACTATCTATGACGCGGTAATGTACCATGTCTATATTTCAATGGGAGTGACTGACAGAAAACATTTGAACGCCTAGCTCAGAGATCTCCAACAGGTCAATCGCAAGCTACCAGTAGCTACCAGTAGCTCAAAGACCACCCACAATTCTGAAAGTACATGCAATTTTCACGTGTTCCACTGCAAAATGTCATAAGCAATTTTCACGAGTATCACACTGCAAGCTCCCAGCTACTATTTAACCAACGAAACTTGACGTTATCCCACCCCTGGTTAGCCAATATTAGCTTACAAAGCCAAACCTAAAACAATATCTGGCAATTAATTTCCACCTGTGTGGTGCGGGTATTTGTCTATCACTCTGTGTGTAGCCAGTCGGCTCTTTTTGTTGAACATCGGGAACCGAAGTCGCATATGTGAAAGAGCCGTTCATTTGGCTCCCTGATTAGCGTACTTTTACTATTGCTTCATTAGCAGCTATCAGTGGATATGTTACAAAAACATTATTTGAGGATGATAATTCCTCAGTGCAGGAACAATATAGTGAGGAGAGAGCCTCATTCAGTTGTCCAATTTTTTTTTTTGCAGGCCATCAAATAAGTTTGTCAGGTAAAAATGTTTTGAACTCATATTTCACAATCTGACATAATGGTAGGCAATGTTTTAGGATTTCAATTAGAGATTTACTATTGTTTCATGGTTTTAGGTCCATTTCAAAGCATTACTGAACAAAGAGCCGTTTGGGAGCCAAATTAACGTCTCTTTTAGGTGAATCGAGCCAAATGAGCCGGCGCATAGAAAAGACTGAATTCCATCACTAGAGCCAGCTGATGTGATAACTGTCTTGTGCGTTGACAGAAATACTGTTAATGGAAAAGTAGGCTTACCTGGCAGAAGTGTATCGTGAGTAAATTCGTCATTTGTATCTATTATTTGTTATTTTCAAAGTTTTCCCAACGAGCAGCAACAGTACAGAACCATCACTAGACAAGCACATTAGATGGCACACTAGATGCACAATTAAAGGGCCAGATGCGCAATTAATGGGGAAATACACTCAAAAATACATTTAAAAAAGAGTTTATTCAAGCAAATGACATTGACATTTACTCAGAACATTCAATTACAGTGTTTCTCTATAAACAATTGTAATTTTAAGAGTTAAAAACCCCCAAAAATCTAAAACCAGGAATAATATAAAACAACATTTTGCAAAGAAATCACTGACTTCATAGTGGCCCCCTAAGTGTTTTTTGTTAACCATCATTTTACCAGGTATATTGACAGAAAACATAGTGTACTACTTTCCCTTGTACACTAAGGACCCGGGAAAGAGTTGCTTAGGAGAGGAGAAGAGAAGAATGTACCTATTTGAAAGCGAGAAAAACATGTGTAGCTTGCGACATCGTAGAAAAGGTTGGAGACCCCTGGCCTAAGCCTATGCTGTAGATTCCACTGGATTTTGAATACTTTGTGTGAAGAGTAGATGCTTTCTGAAATCTAAAGGCTTCTCTCCATCCTCTCTTGGTTCTTCAGGAGCTGCGTGAGCTGCAGGGCCAGATCAAGGACACCTCTGTTGTGGTGGAGATGGACAACAGCCGTAACCTGGACATGGACTCCATCGTGGCTGAAGTGCGCGCTCAGTACGAGGACATCGCCAACCGCAGCAGAGCTGAGGCCGAGACCTGGTATACGCAGAAAGTAAGTTCCTTCTCCCGTGAGACCCCTGAAACCATTCTCGCCATCGTGACCTTTCCGAGATTCAATACTGGCTATGCTCCAATGTCCATACTAGCATATCACTGAGAATGGATGCCCAATGCCTAAAGGGTATGCTAGTGTGGATAGGAGTGGAGGCTGTTGAGGGGAGGACGGCTTATAATAATGGCTGGAATGGAGTCAATGGAATGTCTCAGGTATCCACACTGCTAGCTAGAGGCTAGCATTGATGGATGGCTTCACTGTTATGTCTCTATATTTTGGCTGATGACAGTAACGTGATTTTGTCTCTGTAACAGTATGAACAGATGCAGGTGTCAGCCACCAACTATGAGGACAATCTGAAAAACACCAAGGTAGAGATCGCAGATATCAACCGCAAAATCATGAGATATCAGTCTGAAATTGACACGATGAAGGGTCAGGTGAGTGCCACATTACGTCTCTCAGTAAATATGTATCTCAGTGTATTTTTATATAACACCCCTAGTGTGGCTAGACTGTCTCTCCTATTCAGTTGTACGGTAACTAACATCTACCAATAGGAACATGAATAAAAACATTGTTTGCCTGAAAACAGCGCGGCCACCTGGAGAACCAGATCGCTGAGGCGGAGGAGCGTGGTGAGCTGGCGGTGAAGGACGCCAGGCTTCGCATTAACGACCTCGAGGTGGCCCTGCAGAGAGCCAAGCAGGATATGACCATGCAAGTACGCCAGTACCAGGAGCTGTTGAACGTCAAACTGGCCCTGGATATTGAGATCGCCACCTACAGGAAGCTGCTGGAAGGAGAGGAGAGCAGGTACGAGAGGCCATGTTCTTATTGATTAGTCACAGGAAGTAAGGAGGAAAGCATTCAGGCATGAAACTCTAAGATTAGGAGAATTTGATGATGACCAAAGAGTTAATTTGCTCACTGAACATATCTTCTCTTCTCCTCTCCTCTCCTCTCCTCTCCTCGCCTCTCCTCTCCTCTCCTCTCCCCAGGCTGGTGAATGGAATCAAGTCGGTCAACATCTCCAAACAGTCTTCTTGTAAGTGAATGCCCTTACATACCACAGCTATGCTGTTTCACCTGTTGCTTATTACTTATTAATGTGCATCACAGAAGGTTCGTGGCACCTTAATTGGGGAGGACAGACTTGTGATAATGGCTCATGATATGGGTGTCCATAAGAGTCCATAAGAGGAATGAGTGGAAGGGTATCAAATACATTAAACACAGTAAAAGTATTTATCTTCAACACGTAATCTGTAGATTCTATTCGATTAGATAGATTGAAATTGTACGTTAAACATCACAGCATAGTTGAAAGATATGTGTTGTGTAGAAACACGAAGTGGGTGGCCAGCAGAGATAGATGGGATGGGCTGAGGGAAGCTGAGGGTTGGTATGTGGAATTGGAGACAGTGTGAGAGAGAGAATGATGGTCAAAAGATAAAGGGGGAAAAAAGTCTAAATAAAACATAATAAAAGTACATTTGAATGACACTAAGTGGCAGTGTTTTTACAACTAATGCCGGTTTGCCTGAGGCTGATGCCGTGCAGATGTTTGTACACATGCATATACACACACTCTCATTCAAATAAACACATACAAGAACACAAGCATATACATTTGGCATTGCTGTTATGATTTCAGTTGTCCTTGATATCCTTTGTTTTAAATGTATTATTATTATTTTTTTTTTGCATTGTTGTCTGCTGTTTTCTTCTGTCTTTTCCTTTTTTCTCTTTAGTTCATTCTCTTGGTTGTTGGTGCATTGGGGGTTCTTGGGGGTGGGGAATAAAATGAATTGTATTATAAAAATATATATCTTCGGGGGAGGGGGCTGTGGGAGGGGTCTCGAATTGTTGAGGGACAGCTATTGGGGAACTGCGGGGGGATCTTGGAGGGTTCGGGTTTCACAAGATTGTGATCATGGAAAAGGAAACCATGACATATATGTTATATCACTATCATGCACACGAACCCTCACACATAAGGATGGCTCTGTTGCGGAAAGACTGATACACGTTTGGTAGTGTCTTGATGCTGTATTGTTTGTCCTTCATGTTCTAATACTTTAATGTTACCCCTTGCTTGTGTTTTTTGTAATAAATAATAATTAAAAAATAAATATATATATAATAATGAATACAAATAATTAAAATACATTAAACACATGTACATTGTACATAAATAACACAAATCCATGTATACTCCAATAACCCGACATGTTAATTTCCACTTCTAGCAACGAACTACAACTCTTACCCCCTGGAAAGCAGTCGCACCACCAGCTATGTCAGCGGCTCAACGGGGGGATACAAGGTCAGCAGCACCAGCTACGGCAGCAGCACTTACGTCAGTGGCCATGAGAGCCGCCATATAGGCAGCAGCTTCGACCTGCCTGGCAGAATCACCCTGGTAGGCACTACCAGCAGAGATGTGGATGCCAGCATCAGCCTGGGAGGCGCCAAAGGCACCAGCAGAGACATGGATGTCAATATCAGCCTGGGAGGCAGCAACAGCCTGGCTACTAGCAGAGACATGGATGCCAGCGTCAGTGTCAATAGCAGTTCCACTGTCACCAACAACAAATCCCAGACCACCTTAGTCAAGACCGATGATGCTGAGGTGACCTCGAATGTGGCTTCTGATGCGGCGTCCAACCATGCCGAGGAACAGGCGGCTGGGAGCGACAAATGAGGAGATTTCGTCATTGCGGGCGACCGCGTAATTAGCACACTGTGGATCTATCTGTCACAGATATATGCTTCTCCAACCTACCTTTCACCCTTCCACTAGTTTCACTTTTCTAGCCAGGTTATTAGTGTATTTACCTGCTGAACAGAACAGTGACATATCAAACAGGCTACATATATCCACCTGGAATCACAGGCAGTCTAACTGTATCCTCAGTCTAACTGTATCCTCAGTCTAACTGTATCCTCAGTCTAACTGTAACTTTTCCTACCCACAAAGGGTTTGTTTTAAAATGGTAAATGTGAAAGGTTGGGGGTAAGATTTCCCTTAAAAGGCCCCTGAAAGTCGACCCCTAGTGTCCATTCGAGTCACCAGCAGGTGTCATTGTGGCACATGTTTCTCTCTCTGCTTGCTCTGAGACCCATTAAAGTACTTGGAGAAAAAACTCTTAATGTGCTGTGACATATTTATTCTACAAGTGTCCATAAGAGTCATTTTATAGGTGGATGCTGTTATCCTCACGCACACCAAAAGGGACAATTTCATGAAATGTGTCCATGTCATTCAACAACAGCATTTTCAAAGTATAGAATGAAGATTCTATAGTTGTCAATGGAGACGGGGGAAAGATCAAAACACGAAAAGGGACACGTTTGTATAAGAGATCAGAATGATAGACAGATGTTTATAATAACAAGGAGCATAGCATAGCAGAGTGCAGCTGCAAAAATGCAGAAGGTGTTCAGGCCATCAGTCTTGATAGACAGGTACTGGCCTGAAGCATGTCACTCTCCAACCTCCACTTGTGCAATCAACCAAACACATTCTAACCACACCCTCCATAGACACACGCGACAAATCCATCAGAAAGACACGCGCGCACACACAGGCGCATGCATGAGATCAAACACACACGAACACAACATGTAAATTGTTGGTCATGAGCTGGAATAAAAGATCCCAGAAATTCTCCATACGCACAAATAAAGCTTATTTCTCTCAAATGTTGCACATACAATTGTTTACATCCCTGTTAGTGAGCATTTCTCCTTTGTCAAGATAATCCACCTGACAGGTGTTGCACATCAAGAAGCTGATAAAACAGCATGGTCATTACACAGGTGCACCTTGTGCAGGGGACAATAAAAGGCCACTCTAAAATGTACAGTTTTGTTACACAACACGATGCCACAGATATCTCAAGTTTTGAGGGAGTGTGCAATTTGCATGCTAACTGCAGGAATGTCCACCAGAGCTGGTGCCAAATAATTGAATGTTAATTTCTCTACCATAAGCTGCCTCCAATGTCATTTTAGAGAATTTGAAAATAAGTCCAACCGGCCACACAACTGCAGACCACGTGTTACCACGCCAGCCCAGGATATCCACATCTGGCTTCTTCACCAGCAGGATTGTCTGAGACCAGCCACCGGGACAACTGTGGGTTTGCACAA